>NC_083384.1:14547500-14847500 GCF_031755915.1 Ziziphus jujuba
CTACGATCACTGCACTCTCTGCAACAGCTTCTACAAACGGTGGCGGTGGTGGTGGTGGTCGTGGGTGGTCGTCGTTAGCTTCGTCGACCTCCCAAAACAGCCCCTGAAGCTCATTGTAAACGGCGCGGTAAAGATTACCCATCAAGAATTCGGGCGCATCAGGGCCGTTGAACCCATCATAAATCCCAACGAATAACCAACCTTGCTCTTCCGATACGACCACATGTACACGATCCTCCCCAGCTTTACCAAGCGCCCACTGCACATTGCTCTCGCTCTTCACCTCCGACTCGTCTCCGGCGGCCGAACCCTCTTTTCGGCCCACGAAATTCAAGACCGGAACCACCCACGGCCTCTTCTTCTCCGAGAAGTTCCTGTAGAAAGCCTTCCGAATCCCGGAAATGCCCTTCTTCCGCTTCTTTTTCACATAAAGACCACCGAGCGGAGCAGAGAAATGGACCCCTCCGCCGCCGCCGCCGCCGTCATGTCCAGCCGCGTTGGCGTCAAGAGGACCAGAGAGAGCTCCACGCTCGATTGGACCGGAGAGGAAGAACCCGCCCCGCTCCATTGGGCCGGAGGGCTCGCCTCCTCCTCTGGGAACGGGCTGCAGAGGAAGGGCACTAAACGACGACGTACTCTCGAAGCCATTGACGATACTACCCCTGACGCCACACCCGACACCACCACCGAGAGTGGAATCAGTGGCATCGTCGTAGATGTTCTCGAGCTGAAGAACAGTCCTGGGAGTGGAGGTGTTGGCGCTAACGGAGGCACCCGAGATGGTCTTGAAAACGGTCTCGGGCGGGCCGGATCGGGTCCTGGGCACTCCAACCGGTTCGTGAGAGGGAGAGAATCGGAGCGAGTGGGAAGGGGAAAGGAAGCGATCGGACTGAGTTGGGGAAACGAAGCGAGCCGAGCTTGGCACGTAGCAGAAGGAGTGGCCTAGGGTTTCGTCCAGAGGCTCCGAGGCTGCGAAGATCAAGTCCTGCTGATGCTGTTGAAGCTGATTGTGATGTTGAAGATGGTGCTCCGACTGGTTGTTGTTGCTGTTGTTGTTGTTCCGGTTCACTGCTGTGAAGCACGGAAACACGCTCGAGAGTCCGCCTCCCATCACATTTGATTCAAAATTTCCTCCCCCCCCGTTTGGTTACCAGGAAAATATTTTGTCTCTTTTTTTCTTTTTTTTTTTTTCTGAACCCAAGATTTTCCGGCGAAGTCCCAAGCGAAACCCAAAAAAAAAAAAAAAAAAAAAAAAATTATAAATTAAAAATATAAAAAAGAACTTCAAGAGAGAGAATGTGAGAAGGAAAGTAAAACAGAGAGGGAATAGAGGGGTAGAGAGAGAGAGAGGGTCTCTCTGCCAGTGTTTGCTTTTTTATATTTATATATATATATATTTTTTCTTGACTCGTTTTTATAGAAAGAGAAAATGTGGACATGTGTTTATGTGTGTTTCTCTTTCTCTCTCTAGAATAATAATTTTTTTTTTCAATTTCAGTCTTTTTTCTTTTTATATATCGAATCTTTGTTTATTTTCACCGTAAATAATTTTTTCTGATATGAATTAATAAAAATTTTGACTGATGGTCCTTCTGTAAAAATTAATAAACTGAAAAGTTCACGTGCATAACACCTGATCCTTAAACAGGGATAAAATAGTCTTTTAAGCCCCCCACTTAACTCAAACAGGGATCATATTATCTTTTTGCCCTCTATTTCTTGTTCTCCCCTCCTCTCTTTATGACACCCCATTATTTGTCAAATTCTTTGCTGCAAAAAAATAATAATAAAAAAAGAATTTTGAATTCTTTTACCTTTAGTTTATGTGTTGAATCTAGACAGCTTTGAATATTAGTATTTTTTTTTTTCTAGATTTTAAGGTTATTGCTCTTCTACAAAATAAATTATCAATTAAAAAATAAAATAAAATAAAAATGAATGTTGAGGGGGAAAAAAAATTGAATGCCTATCTTACGTACCTTTCTAGATCCTTTGTTTTCTTTATGGAAGCCATGTCTAAGAGAAGGAAAGAGAAATAAAGGGCAAAATGATAATTTTAACCCTGGTTGAGTAAAGTGGATGGCGAAAAGACAATATTCTCCCTGTAATGAGGCTCATGTGCTGCCCGTTCAACGGAATGACCAACATTGTAAAATGCAAGTAAAAATTATTTAAAACGCAATAGTTTCCAATCCAACTCGTTCATTTCTTTTTTTTTTTTTTTTTAAGAATTTTTATTGTTTTTTTAATTTAATAATTTTTCTGTCGGGTGCAGTTGTTGGCTCTTCGTTGACGGTTACACCTGGCATTTAGTATATGCCAGTGGGGTGGACATTCAAGCATAAGATGCCACGTTGTTTGCCAGGTGTGCATATGTGGGGTCCAGGTTTAGGGACTGTGGAAGCTGCAGTAGGGGTGTATTTTTTGACCTTTTCTTTGAAAAATATCGTTTGGCGGTTTTAGGTCTCGTCTATCTTTTTAATGACGGATTAGTCGACAGGGTGTCTTAAGGTTGAAAAGAAAAAAAAAAAAAAAAAAAAAAAAGAAAACAAAGCAGTAGGGTCAATGTGGAAAACCGAGGTTGGATGAAGGTTTGTCCTATAGGGGTTCTTTTGTCCTTTTTGTTGTTTGCATCTCGGATGGAGCCTCGCACATTAGCCCAAACTTGGCAAAAGGCTGTTTATTTATTTCTGTATTAGTTATGAATTGACTTTTATACCCTTGTCTATTTGCAAATTAATTCATAATTCTTTTTTATTTTTCTTATTTTGATTGGAATTCATAATTGATTTTGGTAAACTTTTTCCCACATCTATTTGTAAAATTAAACATTAATGCACAAAACTCTGTATAAAAAACAATTCATATCCACAAACTAGGAATAAAAGGGTACAATTTTTTGTTTTTTTTAAAGGTCTTCCACATTTAAACTCTAGCCATTGTATACCACTTGAACTTGGTTGAAATTGGGCATGCCTTATATGGCAATCACATTAATGATCAATTTGTTTGAATTAAATACATTTAGTAGACTATTGTTGAAGAAACATTTAGTAGAATTCAACTTTCCATTTTTTCTATTTGGGTAGCAGTCAACCACCTTTACTCAAAAAAGTTAAAACAAAGTTAATAAAAACAATTTTAGTTAAAAAAAATTAATAGAAATAAAAGTAGTGTAAAATCATCTCCAATAGTAAACGTTTAATTTTATTTTTTTTAAAGAAGTAAATTTTAAAATTAAGAGTAATTTTTTTTAAAGAAAATATAATTTTCAACAGTAAAAGTAAAATTTCTAAACAAGTCCAATTATTTTCATTCTTTATTCTGCTATTTTTTATCATTAATTTAGCTCAAGTGAAAATAGAAATAGTTCCTCATTTTTTCATAATTTTAACTTCGATGACCAAAAAAGATATTTAACTTTTTTTTTTTTTCTATTTGAAAGATAAACATTAAAATCTTTAAGATAGTATTTAAACCAAAGAAAAAGTGGTAATTAAAAGCGGTTAAACATTAAATGAACACAACATTTATTATTATAACATTCAAATGGAAAACGAATTTATCGTGCAAAACAGCCTAGTGGTAAAGCTGTTGTTTTTTAGACATTGGTAAAACCATTGTCTTCCTAGGAACCGAATTTGAATTCTTACCTGATTTAAAAATAAATAAATAATGAAAGGAATATAAAGTATATTGGACATGCTCCAAAAATACATATGCCAGACATACTTCAAAATAATAAAAATTATTTTTTGGATTTCTCAAATGTTGAAAACAAAGTTATCTAACAAGGCTGTCCATATTGTAGATTGTTTCAAAAGTAACAATTCTCAAAATCATTTTTCAAAAAACATATTAAAACTTAGCAAATATTATAATGTTATTTTCATAAAACAATTATATTTTCTTCAGTTCATACATATATTTATAGAAGACAACTAATTAATAATAATATATTTTCACACTTTTAATCATACCTTTTTATTTGTTGAAAACATCGATTTGCAAATTACTTGCACAACCAATATTCTATCAAAGTCCTTTTCAAACAAATTAGCAATATTCCTCCTATCTTTAACTTGGGAATTATCTTTTCATAGATGCAAAATCCAATATACCCATCATGGTGGCCTTTAATAGAATTTTCAAGTCCCATTTACATTGCCAAAATAAAATCATATCTTCTAGTGGATATTCAAACATAACAAGCAATTATGGTATTTATATATAGCCTTTCAAATGGTCAAAGTTTTAGAATACACAAGAAATAGTACTCTATAGAATGTCAACTTTCTTAGCTTTCTTTTTCTTTTACCTTCTTTTTAAATGCAAATATGCCCACAACCTCAATTGGTAATGTAGCTACATAAACAGAAAACTTGTTGTTTTTCAAATAAATGAATCCTTAGCTTTTTCGGCAAGAAAACCTAGTTATCTAATACTTACATAAATTTTATGACCTATTCAATGCAGGCTAAGAGAAGCTGACCAAAAAGGACATATTTCAACTTTCTTCTCTTTTATTTTGGTTGTTGCTTGAATGAAAAAGAGATTAAACACTAGGCCTTTTTCTTCCTGTTTTTTTACCCACTAAATGGCGAATCATGCATTAAAGCAAACGATAATCAATATTTGTAAGCATTCCTTTAGATTCAATATTTGTCTCTTTTATACAAATGCAAAATCTTCTTACATCTTTGACCAATACAGACTAAAGAGAGAGAGAGAGAGAGATGAAAAGGATAGCATAGGAAAAGAATATATATATATATATATATATATATATGTGTGTGTATATATATAACTTCCATAGATTATTTCTATATCCCACCATTGAGAATGTATATTGGAAACATGAATAAGCATTGATTTTTCTCTTAGATTCCTTCAATTCTTTAAACATTGATTTTAGAATCAATCATGACCATCTCAAACTATTTTGAACCTTTGTTACAATGGAAGAGCATTTTTAAATTTATCTCATTTAATTGCAGTACTTCTAACACCATGCCCATGTAAATATTTATTATTATTATTATTATTATAACAGATTCAAATTCAAAATTATTATTACAAAAATAATAGTTTTGTTATTATCACTATACGGATATATAAACCTAATATATGTCATTGCCTGAACATTGCAATGCTTTTCTCTATTATTCAATAAATTAATGCATTTAAAAAAGTAAAACTTGTCTAACGAGTTATAAAATTTATTAATAGTAAAACTTATTTAACGAATTATAAAATCAATTAATAGGGTTAAGTAAAAATTGTTTTTTAGTTTAAAGATAACTTGGGACAAATGGTTGAAGCAATTAAAAGTCAATATAAATCATGGTTTTGTTTTCATTTTTATTATAAAAAAAATTACTTAAAATTATATAATGTTATTTTAGATAAAACGAATTGAACACCTAATGAATTGATGTAAAATCTGAAGAAGTCATACCTTTTGAGATCAAATAGTTAAAATCTAACCAAGTCACCAAGAGACTTGCATTATGAGACTTAGATTTTCTCCACTGACTAAAAAAATAAACAAAATGAATTTTTTTTTTTTTTTTTTTTTTGTTTTTTACCTTAGAGAAGTGAAGAAACATACTAAAACAAAAGAAAATTTTCATTTTCATGGACAGGAAAAGAAAAAGAAAAAAAGGGAATGAATTAATTTTTTTATTTTAATTAGTTATGTTTTCTTCTCAAAATCGATAGCAAACAGAAACGAAATTTTCTTAATAAATTTTTCAATATTTCAAAATTATCCTCATTATTATTACATAAAAAAGTTTATTATCTCCTTTCACAAAAAAAAATTATTATCTTTCATATCTTTTCATTTCCTTTCCATTTATTAATATCCAAATAATAATTATTAATAAATATTTTTTTCTTCCTTTCCTCATTGAATTTATCATTTTTTTTTCTCTTCAATCCAAATATAGTATTAAGTAGCATTAAGTAGTGGAGACCATATACACCAACTTATGAAATAAATGGTTGTGATCCCATCATATGTTTAAATTAAATTTTTAATGACAATAAAAATATTTAATAATATTTTAAATTATACAAAAAATAATAATAATATTCCAAACAAGGCCTACAAATATGGTAATTCTCCACTTGAATCAAAAATAAAAAGCAAACAAAAAAAAAAAGAAAAGAAACCTACTCCATTACTTTTTTGGCCATAGGATTAGGTTAATTGGATTTCCATCCCCTAAACCCCTTTTATTATTATTATCATTATCATCATCATTCCCTTAAACCCATTTCCACCTAACCCATATATACCCAAGCCACTAATCCAAAAAAAGAAGAAAAAAAAATGGAGTACTTAAACCTATATATTCTTAATCCTTCAAATACTTTGCCATTTTACCTATTAGCACTCAACCATATGAACCTTAAAAAGAGAATGAGATATTCATGGGCAATTCAGTAATTTCCTAAAATCCAAAAGAAAAATGAATGGGCAAAAAATTCCGAATTAAAAATAAAATAAAATAGACGAGAGAAGGGTTTTGACTTTGACAGGCCCAAACCCAAAGCAAGCAATCATATGTCTACATCGCTGCCCCTCACGGATCCTGGTCGGGCATCTTTTCACGCTACCATCAAACGCCACGTCATACGTACAAAACAAAAACACTAGCACTCCTCTCCTTCTTCCAGCTATTCAACGGTCAAGATTCAATATCCGAACCATCACCAGACTCTGCTTGTTCTCTGAACGACCGTATCCGATTAGTCAAAAACCCCTATCGACTTGAATTCCCTTCCCTCTTCGTTTGTCGCAATCCAACCCCTTTTTTTTTTTAATATTTATTAATTTATTAAAAAAAAAAACACGCACACACTTTTAATAAATTATTACTATTTTTTCTCTCCCCAATTTGCTTCGGTAAATTAAAATATTAAATAAAATAACGAATTTCTTTTTGGGTTTTGGGAAGTCGTAGTGGGAAGGATTTTATTTTATTCTTTTTTTTTTTTTTTCTATATCCTCATTTATTAGTCAAAAAAATAAATTCGACTTTTTGTATTTAATTATTAAAAAATAATTGTTTGAAAAAATAGGAAAGAAAAAAAAAGGAAGAGAGAGAAAAGGATAAAAATAAAATAAATAAAAAAAGAAGAAGAATTTTGCATGTGAAGGCGGGAAACTGTGTGGATTATTTCTTGCAATTTCTCTGCGAAGTCAAAGAGTTTGTTGGTTGCGGGAATTGTTTTGAAGCTAAACGACAACATTAGGCATGTAGTTTTCACGCGACCCTCTGCGTTTTAAAAAGCCTTCTCATTCTATGCCTTTCAAACATTAATTTAAATATACTATTTTTTTTTATTAGTTTATGTTTTTAATAAGTTTGAAAAAAAAAAAATATATATATATATATATAGATTAAAAAAATCAAAAATAAATAAAACCATTGACCATTCGTTGATTGAGCAAGTTGCAAATGGATGGGTGGTTCTACTAATTAATTAATACAATTATTTATTAATTTTTCATGAAAATATTCAGCCAGGCAATTACGATCTTTTTCTCATTTTATTTATTAAAGATTGTGACTTAAGTATATTAATTTTGTTTTCATGCGATATAAATTATGTGGTCTTTTTATATTTCACGTTAACAAAAATATTTTTTTTTAATAAAAATGCGAGACTGAGCATGAAACGATCTACTTTTATCATATTGTTTTTTTAGATAAATAATAATTTAGAAAGGAGTTGATACTTTCTAGTCCTTAAATAATGTTTACGCAGGAAGAAACAAAAAAACTAAAAAAGAAATATAGTCAATTTAAGTGTGTATTATTATATATTAGAATACTCCCAAATTTTATATTTTAAAACTTGGTTTCTGTGGGTAGGTGTGAGTGTTACATATGTTGAAATATGTTACGAGTTTTAACTAAATCCTTATATATTTCTAATTTGAACAAGCAATAAATTCCCATGTCTACAAAATTGAAATAAATAATTCCAATGCAAAAAAAAAAAGCCTGTTACCACAATAATAACTGATATGATACTAAGATTTTGCTAATATATGATCATCTATATGACTCTAGCACATAAGAAAGCGACAAAGATAATGAATTATCATATTGACACATTATACCGCCAACTTTGGTTTGTACAAGCTAGAATAAATAAAAAAACCTGCTTTTTTTTTTTTTTTTTAACCTTTTAGTTGTTCTAAATGCTAAAAATTTAAAAATTAATTAATAATCTAGTATAAATTTAATAATATATTTTTTTAAAAAGAGCAGTTTTTTTTTTAAATGTAAAAAAAATATATATATATATATAGTTTTAAAAATTTTAAATAACTATAATATCCTAATTTAAAAAAAAAAATGACACAGAAGTTAAACATCCGAGTGTTTATATATATCTCTTTTTAATGTCTATCTTCTACCAAAGCAAAACTACCTTGCCAGACCACCACTATGCCAACGACTAAGTAATGCCGGCAACTTACCGAAGGTGACCATGGCCCTTGGGAATTTTTGATTTTTTTTTTTTTTCCCAAAGAACTTGAATGGCAAGGACAGATCCCACCAAATAAAAGTTTAAAATGATGGTCATTGATCTCCAATAGACTAGCTTCAGTGACCTCCTTACGAGGAAATAACCTCTTTCGACTAAAGTTTATTTTCTTAAAAAATTTTCAAACCCCTTTACTTGAAAAAAGAAAAAATAAAAAATCTGACACCTTCGACATTGGAGAACTGCCAGCAACCACTGGAGATCCTGTGTCCATCTTGAGCAGGTTGCTATTGTTCATCTTGTTTCACAGGAAGAGTATAAAGTTCTGTTTAGCAGGATTTTTTTTTTTTTTTTTACTTAAAAGCTTTACTGAAAGGTTAAAAATTTTTTTGTAAAAAAAATAAAAATGTTTTATAAAAGTTAATAAGTATTTATTAATTAAAAAATAAATTTTTTTAAGCTGTTTTAAAAAAATCTAAATTTTAAATTTTTCTTAAAAAACTATTTCCTTTTACCTTGTATGAAAATTTAATAAGCATTTAATACAGTTTAATAAGCATTTTTATTTATAACCAAATACTTATTAGCTTTTTCATAAAAAAATTTTTTCAAAAAAATTTATTATCCAAATCTTTACAACCTAAAACTCTACTTTCATCACCTATATCAAATGGATCCTAAATCGATAAATTACAATATAATTTCAAATTTTAAATTTCAAAAAATTAGAAAAAAAGAATTTAATATGAATATTTTGATAATTAAATATTAATTGAACTGTATGAAATTAATTTGGTAATACAATTAACAATTATTTTTTTAAAGAGTAAATGTTTATTTTTATAGAAAATCTATAAAATATAAATATATTATTAAATTTTAAATTTTGAAGTGATTAAAAAATTGATAAAAGAAGACTTTAACTTAGTTGTATATATACATTATTGATACTTTTAATATTGAAAATTAATTTATTGACTTTTAAGGTAAGTCCATTGTTATATTTTGTTTTTTTTCCTTTCTGGATCTAACCGTAAAAAGGTCAGCAATAAAGTTCAAAAAAAAAAAAAAAAAAGGTCTAATATTTCAAACTGACCCCAATACATTCCTTATACGTCGTTGGATAACTTCTTCTTCTTTTTCTTCTCTTTGTTCTTTTACCTTTTTTTTTTTTCTTGTTTTTTTAAATTTGGTTGTATAACTTTAGTTTTTTTTTTTTTTTGGATAAATGGTTGTTAATGGTGATTATTAATGGTGATTAGTGTTATGAAAAAAAGACAAATACTTACATATCACATCATATGTAATAAAACAATTTCATTTAAACATTTTCAGATTTTTCATAATTGTACTTAAATCTTTTTTTTTTTTAAATCATAATCTCTTTCTAATTTATATATATATATATCAAAATAAGCTCATTTTTCAGTTTTTAATAAGTTAAACCTAACAATTAAAGATAAAAATAATTAAAAATTAATATTTTATAATTAAATAATATTATGGTCTTCGATTATTAAAGTTAACCAATGAAAACCATTAAGTCTAAATAATGAATTTTTAAAAGTATCGGATTTAAATATAATTTAAATAAAATAAAAAAAATTGACCTAAGTAATAAATTTTTAAAAGTATAGGATTTAAATGTTATTAGAATAAAGTTAAAGAAATCTAAATGAAATTTTCTAAGTAGTAATTATGTGTTAATGTCAAACTATCTACCAACTTATTCAATATTAAAATTAAGTATGTCATAAGTCTATGGGCTCTTGTCAAAAAAAGAGAGAGAAAAAAAGTCTATGGGCTCTATAACACATAAGACTTTTAACTTTTAAATGATACAATAAATTCAAAGAATTAATTAATGCGAGAATGATAACTGAAAAGAGCATCTCCATTTACCTTCTTTTTTTTTTTTGGCTGAATCTATATATATCTTCTTATGTTACATATTAAATAGTCAACATTTCTAAATATATATATATATATATATAACGTTGTAATTTAAATTGCTGATGTAGAAATCATAATTGAATAACATGAATATGACATTAAGTAGTCTTTTTTTTTTTTGTTTTTTTGGGAGAAAATATGACATTAAGTAGTCATTCACCAAATATATATATATATATATATATGACATTAACTGGTCGTTTAACTTTTGCAGGTTAAATTTGATCAAATTGACTTAGAAGAATTTAAAAAAAGAAAAAAAAAAGAAAAAAAAAAGTATTCTAAATTGATATATAATACTTTTGTTTTTATGAAAGAATTTATCTGATTGATTTGTAAAGTGGTTTTACATCTACCTTTACATAAATCTGTATTTTTTTTAATCATTAGATTTGAATCCAATCATGTATTGATTATATATAATTACGATCTAATTACATGTAACTGTATATGAATGGTAATGAATATTTGTCGCTTATCTTTTAATTCGAATTTTATTGATAATAACATTTCTAAGTAAAAATTATTACAAAGCAATAATACTCATTTAAAAAGATAAAATAAAAATGAAGACCTTTTCCCATTTTTTTTTTTTTTGGGAGAAAATTAAAAAAAAAAAAAAAAGACTAATCATCGATACAAGAAAATAAAATAATAAGAGTAATACTAAAAGCCACGCGCTACACACTCCCATCAGCTGCAATATGTAAAAGCATCCTTGCGCGTGGTGCTTTTATTTGCTGAATCTGTTACTCCAAAAAATAAAATTATCCTAGAGATATTTATTTATTTATTTTAAAGAAAAGTGGGGTCCACTGTGAATCAGTTGGTCAACGACCAATGACAGAGTACTGATATGTGGGACCCACTTATTTGCTTGTGGGACCGTATAATGACGTCATCAATGTTGGATTTTATTTTATTTTACAAAATAATTAAATTAAAACCGTTCCATTTTATTTAATTATTTAATTAAATAGTATCTTAATTTTCTTGGACTGCACTCAAAAGAAAAAGCTTAAAACGAGGACTACTGCTGTATTGGCCAACACAGAATTTAAATTATAAAAATTAAAACATCGTTTGGGAATCTTTGACAAATGAGCAGAGACTTAATTAAAATTCTCCCAAAATTCTCTCTTTTTATACTATAAAGTAAATTAATTTCCGCTCATAGAAAAAAATCGTCCTGTCAAAAAAAAAAAAAAAAAAACTAAGTTTGGTTTTTTTTTAAATTATTGATAATGTTTTTAAAACCCAATAGAAATATAACAAGGATTTAGCATCTTTTTCTCAATCTCTACTTTTTCCTCTCTTGAATAATTTTATAATATTTTACTACCAAATATATATATATATATATATAATTTTTTTAGTTTATAAACTTAAAAACTCTTTTCAAATTTGGTAATGAAAATATTTTCCAATTTTGCAGTACATTTTTTAGTTTTGTATAATTATTTTTATTGAATTTACCCATATTTGTTTAAGCTTTTCTTTTTATTTTCTTTTTATCAAAATAATAATAATAATAATAATAAAAAACATTCTTATGAGTCTATTCGACCTCTACTTCTGTCCAAACACATGTAGCTAACCTTCAAATTTATCATCCAATAACTGTCATCACCTAACTTGATTTGCATTAAAAAAAGTAAATAAAATATGATTAAGTAAAAGTTTATGTTCAATAAAAGGCAAATATCTTTGTCATAAAAATCTCAGTTCCACAAAACCAAGCTATAGATTAATTTAGAAATTGGGGGAGGAGCAATAGATCAAATGGGTGGTCTTGGCAACTGTTTTATTATCACTCAAGTATAGTGAAAGAAGCTCCTCCACTTTAATTGTTGACACAGAAAAAATGTTGCATATATATATATATATATATATGTATATATTATCTACTAGACTTGCATTTTGGTTTATTATCGATGGTAGAAGATATATTTATTAGAGCTTAAAATTAAGAGCTTAAATTAAACCAGCATTAACTTTTAATCTTTGTTATGCATCAATAAATATCCAATTTAAATGTTTCCATCAATATAAAAATTTCTATACACACACACACACACAAATTTCTACACACACACACACACACACTCTCTTTATTTTATAAACACTTGTCTGATCTATAATCGCCTTTTTTTGGGTTGGGTTTTTGTTTTTGTTTTTCTGTCTTTACTTTTGTTTTCTACTTTTTCAACAAGAATGACAAGACAGATAATTCAATGCTGTAGGTAGCAAGTAAGATATTATATGCAAATATGTTGCTAAAGTAAACTATCAATCCAAAAGATTCACAAGCTTAGGTTCAAACATTTTTGTCTTTTCAAAGAATTATATTGTCTTGGAATGCAAAGTTGAAAAGTTATGAAAATATTGCTTTTTATTTTTTATTTTTTTATGATGTTTAATTTTCTAATCCATTTTCTGACTTTCTTGATTCCGTTTACTTTGAAACTTTTTTGAAGCTATGTATGAAAATAAAAAGGTCGAAATAATTAGATTTAATTACTAGTACTGATCGATATCTTGATTCTAACCCTTTAAAACGCATATTATAATAATGTAACATGATTTATAATAAAAAAAAAATCAAATTGAAGTGTTTTCTTTTGTGCATTTATTTTCAATCATGAAAATGGTCCATCATCCAAATATATATATATATATATACATATATAAATGGTCGAATACTTTCTGTGTATGTTTTGAATAGACTCCTTCTACTAATGCTCATCTAAAAGACAAAGAAGACCTCAAACTTTTTAAAATTTTGAAAGCAGCATTAAAGCTCAGTAAAAAAAAAAAAAAAAAAAAAATAATTAAACAAAATAACAATAATTAAATAATGCAAAAATATTATCTATTATTTTAATAATTGGAAAACATGTGGTGTGGTGAGTACAAATAATAAAATGAAACTAGTATTCAATAAAAAAAAATAAATGGGATAATGTATATATATATATATATACGTATATATGTGATCCATATAATATATATGTATGTGTGTGTGTGTGTGTGTGTGTGTTGTGTGGAGTGAGTGGGAAATCATGGAGTAGAGTGCAATTTAGAGTGCCACATGGTTGACTTTGTCTGCATGTTACGTGCCGTCAAGGTTTCGCAGTGCAGCGACCACTTTTTTCTTTATTTTATTTTCTTGTTTTTGTTTTTTGTTTTATTTATTTATTTTTTTCAACTTAAAACCGTGCTTTGTTTATGTTTTTATATGTATTTCCTGCTAAGTACCTACCATTTACCGATCATAATCCCTAGAAATTTACACAAATTTGCGGAGAAAAACTTATACATTTAACTTAAATTTTTCTTGATTTCCAAATATAAAAAAATTTAAACTGCGATCATTATTAGAACTGTTATATAAAACCAAATTATACAATTTGAATAAGATAGTTATTCTAAAATTCTATTTTGTAATAGTAAGATTTAATTTGGAAATACAAAGCCAACCGAAGGGAAAATAATAATAATAATAATAAAATAAGCTAAAATGTATCTGCAGTTACATCACCATTATTTTTTAACTACTATGAAGTTAAAAGTAAAAAGTAATTGAGCATAATTAATAAATATTTAAAAAGTAATTGAGCATAATTAATAAATATTTATAGTTAATTTAGATATCTAATTACAAATAACACCAACAAATATTTGAAATAAATAAATTATACATAATTAAGTAAAAAAAGGAAAAGAAAGCAAAATCTAAATACTAACAAATATTTAAAGTTAAAAGTAATTAAACATGATTAACAAATATTTCTCGTTAATTGAAATATCTAAATGTCACTAACATTAACAAATATATAGAGTAAATAATCTATACAATAATTAAGTAGAAAAAACTAAAAACCAAAAACTAACCCCTTAGAAAACACACAACTCCCAGTATCAAGGATTTTCTAAACAGGAAGCTTCAAATTCCTTCATAAAATACATGTATCCCACGTGGCTTTATATATATATATATATATATATATATACCTTTGATAGCCTTAAATATATAAATATATAAATATTTGGCTAAGAATAGTCTAATATTGATAAAGCGTACAAGTAACCGTTAATTTGATATTCAATATGGTCAAAATATGAAATGTACATGCATGTATTTAAGGTCACGTTCCAACCAATTTTGTTGAGATATGTCTTCTAGACCTCAAAGTACTTGGTTTCCCCAAAATTATTCACATTTTTTAATTGGAGCTAACATTTTGGACCCGTGTGTTCCACGTGAAAATAACTTATTCTTTTTTTTATTTTTTTATTTTTGGTGGCATAATAATTTGATACTTACACATAATAATGTTTATATGATAGTACTAATAGTATGTTTTTTTTCAGACAAAAAATATAATAGTATGTTACCACTAAACTCTGTGGTCTAGTTTTAAAGATGTTCAATGTCATATAAAAAGTGTTTGGTTCTTTGTTGGACCCATAAAATATGTTGATTCAATGGGTTTATACTAAAAATATTAATAGTAATGCTCTTTGATAAAATTTTTAACACTAAAAATAAATTTATTTTTCATCCCAGTGTATAGTATTTCATACTGTAAATATAAGTCGGCTATAATAAAATAATGTTATAGTCAAGGTGAAGAATTTGGTATTCTAATAGTTGATGGCCTACCTTGTTGTGCATAAATATAACAGGTTTTGAATTTCTGTATACAATTATTTGATGGGTCAAATTGGGTTGGGAAGGGAGATTTTAAAAGAAGGTGATTTTATTTATTTATTTATCTAAATTTGCGCTTCCACCTATTTATAAATGACAAGGGTAGAGAGAATATCTGCCAAATTGCTTTTATGTTTTCTTTTATGAGAGAGTGAGAGAGATTGTGAAAGTATGGAAGTGACAACCTAAAATTTAAAAGAGTTTTGGAAGTTTATGATTTTGTCAATTTCTCAAATAGCATTAAAAGTCCCTATAAAAGTGAGAATTGAAACGTCATGGCTCCAATCAAATGGAAAAAGGTCAAAAAAAAAAAAAAAAAAAAGAAAAAACAATAAAGGACCAAAATTTTTTTGTAAGTAAAAAAGGCAATTAATGTTTTCTTCCTAAAATTTTGTTTGTTTGGAGGGCTGGAGGGAACCTAAATTCAAAGGCTAGGTTGCTAAATTTGTCAACAACAACGGAGGGTCAGCCACCTAACCAACCCTTCAATCAAATTTGTGTTTGTTAATTAGCTTCATTTAGGGAGATATCTTTCTTATCTGAACAGGAAAGTTCTATTCAGTCCCATACACGTTTATGACCAAATGCCAATAATTTTCATTTTAAAAATTTTAAAAAATGTTTTTGTTTTACTTTTAGAAAAGAAACAAAGGCATAGACTTAGACTTTACCACCTGATTTTTGCAGGGTTGAAAAATAATTTAGAGCTAAATGCTCCAGATTAATGTATAAGTAGCATTGAATTGTGGATAAAAGGGGATTTATTTATTTATTTATTTATTTTTTAACTTCTGAGATAGTTGAAGTGGTTGATTTGGGGACCAAAGATGTTATTCCATTTTTGATTCACTGAATAAAGAATAGCATGAGGTCACTATACTACTAAAAGTTATGCTAATCACCTCCCTTCCATGAGGGTTGACCCATGAACATGACCCTTCATTCTTTCAATCAACTTGTCTCTGTGTTTTTTTTCTTTTACCCAAAAGAAAAAAAAAAGGCAAAAAAGAAAAAAGAAAAACCTACCTATGTTTAAATATATAAATATGTGTGTGTTAAAAAACAAAAATAGAAAAATTCTTTGATTCCGCTTGCAAATTTTTGTTGCTCTATGCAGAAATTAAATGCAGGCCCAATCCAACAACCTGACTCCTTTTTGCCTTTTGGGTCCCAAGGTGATTAAAATAAATAAATTTCTATTTTTGCTTTTTGGCAACCTGATTCTGTTTGACCAAATATCTTGGCAGTGAAAGAAAGAGTTGGATAAGAGCTGCAGATTAACCATTACTCTTTTCCTATCTTCCTCCAGTTGTTGGAAGTCCCATTTTTTTAAAATTTTTTTTGATACATGAAGAAGCTTTTAAAGCTTAAAGAAGCTATGAAAATTGCTATCCATTGAGAAATATGAAAAAAAAATGTCATAGAAGTATCTAGGGTAGTTACCATCAACAGCTCAATATACCTTTGAATGCAGTTGGGCCCCAGTTGCACTCTTAGCTAAGCTCACATACTTCTAATATGTCTATACAAGTAGAAACGTTTTCGCTGTACAACTTAACAGAAAGGGAAAAGTGTTTCCAAAACTTGGTTTCAATTCCTCAGAATATCATAGCAAAACGAATGCTATGTGGATAAACAACATACAGCTTTTAGTTGTTGAGGAAAGATAAGCAGGGAAATAAACTAGTAGAACTTATAAAATACACAGTGACTATATGTACGTTATAATAAAACCTTTTCTACATTTGCAGGCGTAAAGCCAAAAGTTCTATGTAATTGAGCCGACAGCCTCAAAATAAAGCAGGTGACAATAAATGGTGCAACAGGCTCAAAACTGACCTGCCCTTATGTCCCTATCAAGATGATCTGCGTTAAGCGTTCCTGGAAGCTCTCTAAAGTCTTCATTGAAAATAGAATATGCACTGAAAACAATGGGCAGCAAAAAAAAAGTTTAAGATCTTGATAACTAAATGAGTGATTGATGAGTAACAGGCTAGGGATGAAAGATTGAATTCTTGGCCTGAGCCAGGTTGACCTCCAACCTGCTCCAGCTAAGCTAAAGCGCATCGTTAACTATTAGCACATAACATTGCATTCTTTTTTCTTTCTTCTTCTTCTTCTCTCTTTTCCCAAACAATTTTTGCATTTTCTTTAAATGCAATGACAACATCTAATAAATAACAATGTAATACCTGACATCACCAGGTTGCCGTTTTCCAAGATTCAGGCAGATAATAACAAAGCCTGTTCCGAGTATCTGAATTCATCACATTAACAAATAATCATGATGTAAGAAATACGTCTTAGAAAAAAGCAAACATGTCAATTAGGCTATCTGTCTTTTCACTCTCTTTAAGCCCTAATTTACCTTCTTTGTTTTTTTTTTTTTTTTTTTTTTTTTGGGGGGGGGGGGGGGGGGGGGCTGATTTTACCAATTTGCATTAAGCTATATAGTCAACAAACAATGTTCATAGAAATTTTCTTTTCAGATGACATCCTTATAATGGCAACATCACGTTTGGTTCTTTTTCTCAGATGTCATCATTTAAATGTCAATCTAGTAATTTAACCTCAGGCTACGCATAGAGAAGCCAGGGATACAGCTGCCAAGATGATGTAGAACATATGGTTTATTATTTAATTAGGGCCCTTATATTATTTTATTGTATAGGGTCATATTCTGCTGCAGTTGTTTTATTTCTATTTTCCCTGGCTTCTCTAAACACATAAACTACATATACAGAACTTGATTTTCAGATTATGAAGATGAATTGAAATGACAAACTTAAACCTAGTTGCCTCCTCTCATAATTCTTTTCTCCCCTTATTCTTCTACCATCTGTCACCTCTGCTTCTATAATTCTATTCCCCTCTCTTTTCCCATTTCAGTTCCCTTCTACATGACAAGGTTTCACGCCAGCCTAACCCCACACCCCTCCCCTGCAGGTGAATTCCTAAGTGGCATACACTATCAATACTCAGTTTTTGAAGATGCCAATATCATTTAGTGCTTCAAATGCCCATCTTTTGTTGGACTGATGAGCTCAATTTTCTCTTCAAATTCCTTTTCTTGCCCACTAAGGCAAGTATGGAGGTGCATTTGTTTACAAATAGGGTGTCCTCCCGATGTGGGTCAGTCCTTGGTCCTTGATGCAATAACCAAAGACTTCTACTGACTATCACAAAGCTGAAACCTGATTGTTTTCTAAGATGTTAGGAAACAAATATGATAGTACAGCAGGACTATGGAATAATTGTTTCAGCTTTTAAATTTTATTTATTTATTTTTTTTTTGGGGTGCTAGTGACACATGTTTAAAACCCATGTTTCATTTTGGTTGGCAGAATAGGGTGAGGGCCGTAGAACATAGGATATCACACTTCCAAAATCTGACTTTGGGGGTAATGGGGATGTGGGAGTTCAGTTTTATTCCTTCTGCTATACTATGGAACCACGCAAATCTTCAATGCAATGAAAAGACCCCACTCAAAACCTACTGTTGATATTTCATCTTAAACATATTACTAGAGAATTAAGGACTGAAAAAAAGCATACTTACATATAAAGGACCAAGATCCCATCTATGGGCAACGGGTGCCAAAATAAACCAAATAAGGATAAGAACCCACACTTTCAGACTGAGAGAGAAAATTGCCATCAACAGGATATCTATCAACCAAACATTAGAAAAGAGAAAGTTCTATTAGTAGAATGCCATTCTCATCTATAAGGGCACAACTCATTTAGACAGTTACCTGGAAGCTTCAATTTATCATGTAGGAAAAAATAAAGCCTCCTCTTCCACCGGTTTGATGATTGTGGAAGCTGAAACTTCTGGCAATGCAAAAAATTATTGTAGAAAAATGATTAGAAGAATTTATATAGAGTGAAAACTTCACTTGATAGTGAATGCTGAATTGATTTATACCAGATCTTCATCATCTTCATCATCTTCATCATCTTCATCATCATCAAGTCCTGGACGATGGCTTCTAACAGGTGACTTCGGTTTTACAGCAACAATTAGGGAATCTAAAGATGGCAAGATAAGAAATCATCAAAAAGGCACAAAATGTGAAACTCATGAGATCTAAATATGAAGGGGATCTTATCCATAACTGATATTATATAATTTGACACTGAGCTATAAATCATGGAGTACAATATTTATAAGCTCAAAATGAAAGCAAATAATTCGTTAAATGGACCTTGATGCTGAAAACCAAATTTTCTTATAATTTGTTCTCAATAGAAATAAGATCCATAGACTTTCATCCACAAAAATGTGAAATTGATATGATAATCCATATAAATAATCACATAGTTTGCTTTTTTTGGCAAACAACGGAGGCTAAAACCCCAGAGCACAAGGTTTTCTCTTAAATATGATAAATCATAGATTTCATTTGATATACAACTAGCTCTCCTACTTTAATCTGAAACTAATCACATGCTTTGCTTTTAAATATGATAAATCATAGATTTTATTTGAAATCTTTTCTGGCTAGATATTAGCGTTATCATATGCTGTTTAGTGAATTGAAAATAGCAATCAAAACTAAAAAAAGTTTAACAATTCCACATATTTTCCAAAGCCGTAAATGATCTTCACAAAATTTCACAATCGAGTATGCAAAGTAAGGTAAAAATAAAGATATTACTAGGAAAGCTATATTAGAAGAAGTCATTCATTTTAAGATAAGATCTATACCACCATCATTGAGTTGTAGATACACATCATCCCCATTTTTGTTGACATTCAATACATTCCCTCGCAAAATAAGCTTCAAATTCTCAACTGATAAGTGATTTTTCTCAGCAATCAATTTTCTCAAATCATCCACCTAATTATGAGAAAAGGGGTTACAAACACAATAAGGATATATAATGAAGTACATAGTTAAAATTTTACAAAAAAATTACCAATGTTAAGTTCAAAAATTACCAATGTTAAGTTCTCTGTTAAGTTCAATACATCTTTAATGCCGGTAAAAGTCTTACAAAAGCAGAAAGGAGATTAATGTTTCCATCTAAGTTAAACTATAAACATGAATGGAATTGAACTAATTTATAAATGTAAAGCATTAATTATATGAGAAACATACATCTAATTGAAGCTTTAATGTACTAACAGAATGTATCAATATCTTATCCACATCTACAACAGATTCTACTTTCTCAAATTAATAAACCAAGGCAGATAGATTCTTTATTGACAAAATATTAAATGCTAAAGTTGACACAAAATAATTTGAAATTGCCCTATAACTAAAAGAGCTAGCACATATCTTAAAAAGGATGATTCATCACAACAAATGAGAATGCATCCTCAATAGCAAGAAAAGTTTCTGTTCTCAATCACATTGCTCTTACTAACAATGAGGTTAACCGTAGAGTTTTACCCATTTCATATAGGATGCACATATTTACTGTGTTCTAAAGAGAACATAGGACCTGCCTCTAATTTCTGGAACAAAGTAACATCTTATGCTCTCATGTTCTTTTCTACCAGAATGAAAAATTAGTTGATTTACTAGAAACCCAAGAGTACGTAAATTAGAAATCACTTATAAGACTTTCTTTTGAAGTAGAATTTTTTTGTAAGCTTCACCCTCAAAGTGATTGACCAGTTTGACCTGGATTGCTCTGTAAACATGGCTTTGATTCACTCATCCACTAAAGTGTGTACTATAACAATACTATTAGAGAAAATCATTGAAGGCTAGCATTATGTTATGAAAAATGAAAAATAATTCAGCCAGATGGGGAGTAAAATTGCAACACCACTATATAGTTTGATCTTTAATATCTTAAATATGGCAACCACAAACCATGCAAACCACTGATTCCAGCAGTTAACAATAGATATCAAGAAAATTCCATGCTGCTCCATTGTATCAGATAAGAACCGAATATCCAAAGCATGAGAGTTCGTCATTCACCACTTAAGGAAGAGAAGGTGGTCATTTAGTATCATGGTTAACATAAAACTTATCATAAAGTTAAAAACCTTAAATTAAAAAAAAAAAAAAAAGAATGTATTAAATTTTGTGAATATGAAATAATAACATAAGCTAACAAGCACATATTCTAGGATCTTTTAGAAGCATAAAACTAGGTTCTAATTTAAGTGGCCTCTTAACCATAGCAACAAAGAAGTGGCTCCATAAACAAGTAACAAAGTATAGCATAAACCAAACAACACCGAAATGATCAATTTATAAATAAATTTGATTGCCCAAACGTTTTCAAGAATGCCAAATGCAATATGGGTATTAGTTATGCATACCAACTACTCGAAAAAATCACAGAAAGAAACCAAATACGCAGAATGATTTGGGAAAAATGAGAAAAAAGCATACTTTTATGTAAGAGGGAACTTGGAGACGAGATGGGCGAGATGGGCCTATGGTTCTAACAACGATCTCAACCTTGTTCAGCGTCTCAATTCCTCCATTGTTGTTGTTGTTGTTGATGGGTTTCAACTCCAACAACTCCTCTTCCTCTTCAACAATCTCTCCCATACCATATGACTTTTGAGCTCAAACAACCCCCACAAACAATTCTCTATTGCTCTGCGCTTCCGATTTTGCTTGGATCCGCCGTGCCGGTCGGAAAGCTCTCCTTACGGTGGCAGAAATTCTTATTCGATGTGTCAAAGTTCCAGTTACCCAAAAACATAAAATAAAGCAAAGTGTCTAACGGGGTGTATTTAATTGACATTTTAAGTGATTTTTGTAATTCAAATTTTTAAAGAAATTTCATAAATGTTTGGGATGTTTAATATTGGTTTCAAATAACTTTTTAAAAATATATAAAATTTAATAAGTATTCAACTAAATTTTTTACAAATAAGCGATATGATATTTAAAATGTTAATTATTTATTAACTTTTAAATATAAAATAAAAAAAGTTATTTAATAAATCATTCATTCATTTATTCTAAAATTTTTAAAAACTTTTAAAATTACTGAAATTGATTTATTTCATAAGTCAATATTTTCAATTGAAGAAAAAACCTCTAATACTACCACAAAGATGATAACCTCCAAGAATCAACCCATATAGGCAGCCAAATCCAAGGTGGGGACTTATATATTATATATCAATAAACTAATTTTTTTTTATATATATAAATATTGAAAATTGTTTAAAAAAAAGTGGAGAAATAGATTTCTTCGTCCCATTTCATTTCCCCTTTAACGAATCTCCTCCTACCCTATTCTATTGTCATTCTTATATTTTTGGAGTATCAATTGGCCACTATCTATTTTTTTTTTTTTTGTAATAAAAAAATAAAAAGAATTATAATAGACTGTACATAAGAAATTGAAAGAAAGAAAAAAGAAAAAAAAAACTATAAACTATGAATTTTTCTAATTAATTTTATGAAGGTTATAAAATTTCATTTCTATTTTTTTTAACCAATTTTTTCTTTTTAAAGTGATTCTTATGAATTTTTTTTTGGTATGTGGAATATAAAATTGTGACTGCAAAGTTTATAGTTATATTTAAAAGTCAATAAAAATTTATCAATATTCACGAAAATTGATCAATATTTATAAAAGCCTATTAATCTTCATCAAAATCTTTTAAATTGAATATATATAAAAGTTTATAAAAGTTTTGTAAAGTTCATAAAAGATTTTCATTTAATTTTTATTTAAACAAAACAAAACAAAAGAAAAAAAGAAAAAAACAAATTTGTTGACACTTGGTTAATAGAAATCTATGAATTTTGCAAAAAGTCAATCCTAAAATAAGTCTACAAAAATCAATTAAAATTACAATTAAATACACCCCCAAGTGTCAACAAATTTGTTTTTGGTTTTTTCTTTTTGGTTTTGTTTTGTTTAAATAAAAATTAAATGACCATAAAAATATTTATAAGAGAAATGTATTTATTTATTAAATTTTTTTTTTTGGTAATATCAGAATTGTATCTTTAAATGTTTTCAATTGATGCTTTTGATATTTTTGATTAAGGACTTTATATTTTTAAATCTTTTCATTGATTTAGTTTGACTTTCAATTTTGATTAGAAGTTATAAAACTTTATAAAAATAGATGACCGAAGAGTAAAATTAAAGTGTTGTTCTTTTTTTCTTTTCTTTTCCTTTTTTTTTTTTTTTTGGTAACCTAATCGTATGCAATTTATTGAGTTTGTTTAACATTTAAGAAAGCTATAACATTAAGAAAGAAAAAAAAATATATACATATATATATATATATATATATAAACCGAATATTGAACACATCTTCAAATTTTGTTGTTTTTAGTTTTTATTTATACATTTTTTTCTTCTCTTCAAGTGTTTAGTTGTTTAATATATCTTAAAAACTCTAACTAACATTTCACATTAACAAATTGTACGTCATTATATAGAGAAAAATAAAAAAGAAAAACTAAAACCACCTTATGTTACCAAACAATATTTTTTCACTTTCTTTTTTTTTCTCACATAACTAATTTTTAATTAGAAAATTAAAATAAAAGATAGAAGACCTAATAAAAAACTAAATAAATATCTGATGTAAATTATAGGATAATGTCTACCTAATTATGGAGGACTCACCAAATTAAAATTAGAGGTTCAAAATGAAAAAAAAAAAGAAAAAGAAAAAAGTACTAAGAATATATAGAAAAAGTCTTGCTACTTTTTACAATTGGTGACAATCTAAATTTCAATTAGAGTATTTAATTATATTATTTTTTATACTAAAATTTTAAAGAGATATTATCACATAAAGTCTCTAAACTATATGGTTTGTGATAACTTGATCTGTAAATTTTTTTTTTTTTAACAATTAAGTTCCTAAACTCATTGAAGTCAATCACCGTTAGTCCCAAAACATCAATTCCGTTAACATTGTTAACAGAAAAAACATGTGAGAGACACATACCCATTTGACAAGGGAAACGAAGATCATTTTTTCAAAAGGTCAGCACCTTCTACAATAGCAAGAAGATTACGAAATTTTGCTCTATTTGTTCTTGCAGAAAGACCTTTCTTGTTTGACCACTATGAGGTATTAACAACGGAATCTAAACAATCAGCATTGACATATTTAATTCCCCTAATAAGGGCTCTCTTAGCAGGACTTGCATTTTGTTACCATCTATGCCATTCCCACCCATTAATTGATGCACGACCACACCCATCTGATCTAAGGCATGGTTTTAATGTCTTGGATTCACAGTACTTTGTCTTTGTTACAGTCTACTGTTCACATGCTGCTTGTTTCACATCACCATTTACTACTTTTAAAACCTTTTTGGATTGTGGTGACAGCACACCAACTACTTCCTTTTAAGCTTTGATGGCTTATTTGCTGCATCAGCACGGGCAAGCCATAAAAGAAATATGAATATATAAATAGACATATTAACAAAAAAACAAAAAGGGGACAAATGGCCAAATGATATTTAATTTTGCTTCATAAAAAATAAAATAAAATAAAATAAAAATATTAATTAGATACTTATAAATCTTTTCTTGAATTTGAACATCATGATCATAGCCATTGGCCACTTTTTCAACACCAACACAATTTCCAAATAACATTGAAACCTGCAGTGTGCTACGTTTAACAGCACTTTCTTTGGAAAATTTTTTTTTTCTTTAAAGTTGTATATATATATATGTGCTACGTTTAACAGCACTTTCTTTGGAAATTTTTTTTTTCTTTAAAGTTATATATATATATATATATATATATATATATAAAATATATAAAAAGTATTCAACTTTGTCCTCATCTGTTATTCACCCAAAAAAGAACTTTGTCCTCACTTTTCACTATCTCATATAAAGAATACGTATACAGAGGCTTTCATCTTACTTAGTGTCGGCAAACAGAGGCTTTAATTTTAGTTAGAGGCTTTCTTCCATTCCACAAAATCTTAACTGCCATAGATTGGTGTGTTTTCTTATACCCAATCTATATTTCTCAACTTTCATCACATATTGAAATTCAGATAAAAATTAAAAGTTCAATATAAACTTTCCTGCAGAGCATATTTTACAATGGTCAAAGTTCAAAATTAAAAAGGAAATACTTATGATCTATGGGTTGATACTTCTCGTTAATAGCTTCGTAAGGTTCCATCAAATTAGGATTAAGCTTCAGTTTGCTTGTCTGATATGTGCTTTTATCTTTCTCGCTAACAACTTTGTGAGGTTCCATTGAAAAAAAAGAAATAAATTTTAATTTGCTTGTCTGATCAATCACACTCTATAATCAAAATCCTAAATCTGTTTTTCCCAAATTTTCTCTCCCCTTTGCAAACCGGAATACAATACGAGGGACAGGGAAACATATAAAAATGACCTTCGTTGACCTTGTCAAATGAGCATGTGCCTCTCACATGTTCTTTCTATAACAATGTTAATGGAATTGATGTTTTCGGACCAAAGGTAATTGACTTTAATGAGTTTAGGGATTTAATTGTTAAAAAAATTAATTCAAGGACTAAGTTATCACAAATCATATAATTTAGAGATTTTATGTGATAATATCCCAATTTTAAAAGTAAACTCTATAATGCTAATTATCTAAAAAATGATTTAGTATGTAGATTTCACTGGTGATTATTTATCAACAATAACAAATAATTATATTGAAAATTAGACTAAATGGAAGGCATCAATTGCAAACATTAAAATAGCGGGTTCAATTTAAAATGGAAAATAAACTAAAAATTATTAGTTAGTCATTAAGAAAATTATGTGAATAAATAAAATTTTGTATTTTTGGGTTTTTTTTTAATGATTTTATATTTTTAAATAAATACATTTTAGTCATATTTACAACTCTTTGGAGAAAGATTTAAAGACCTTTTTTTT
Source organism: Ziziphus jujuba (assembly GCF_031755915.1). NCBI lineage: Eukaryota > Viridiplantae > Streptophyta > Magnoliopsida > Rosales > Rhamnaceae > Ziziphus > Ziziphus jujuba. Next base: position 14,573,524 of record NC_083384.1, read on the forward strand.
TTTTTTTTTGAGAATTAGAATGTAATGATTGGTTATTTATTTATCAAGAATGTTTTTGTCATAAGTGATGAACATCACTAGTTAGATCCATATGCTATTTCACAATTTAAATAGCTATTTACACACTTTTCCAAATTGAATTTTTAGCTAGATTAAAAAATTAATATATAATTAAATGCAAAAATTTAATAATGGCTAAGGTTTTAAAAGGCATGAGGCCCAGCCCAACAATGCGGCAAGATTAAGTCTCAAGCTTTACAAATTTAGGTGTGCTTAGGTTAAGCCTAGGCATAAAAAGGTGAATCCCTATTTTTATTATAATTTTAATTATTCAAAAACCATTTAATGAAAAAAATAATTCATACTTTGAAAGTTTAAATCTCTATAAGGTTATAACACCTTGGTGCATTCAATAAAAATAAATTTGCAAATAACTAATCATAATAGATTCGTAGAAACTTCATAATTTTCAAATTTCCAACAACAAATAAATTACTTAATAATTTACAATTAATCAATTTAAATATTGTTAATTTATCTCTTGTATTATTATTTATTTGACTCCAATTTATTATCTTATTCATCTAATTTATCATCTATGGCATGGCATCGAATACAAAATTATTTTTCTTTGGACTTTTTTTATTTTAACTTGAGCTCCAAAGCTTTTCATGTATTGTTAAATGCATGAGTTTCTATTTTCTTATTAAATCATTTATTAACTCTTTTTTTTTAAAATAAAAATTAAATTAACTTTTAAAAAAAATTATCTATTTATTCATTTTTTGAAAAAGTTTACGTCTTTTTGTGCTTAGGCCAGCTTTTTGGCGGTTAAAGCTCCATTGACTGCCTTTCTGCATGCCTAGTCCATATGCGAGGCTTTTTCTCCGCTCCTCATGCCTAGGCGCGCCTAGATTACCTTTTCATGCCTTTTAGAACATTGATAGTAGCTATGCCAGTAATAGTCTCGTTGGTTATCATCTCTATTGGTGGCAAGAAAAATGTTATGCCACCGTTAGTGCTCATGGATGCAAGTTAAATGATTATTCAAAAGATTTATTTTTTCCAATTAGATTTTTAAGAAAAAAAATCAATATATAATCAATTTAGGCTTTTTAGCAATTGTTATGTCAATATTTATGATCATTATCACTGATCACGAATACTTAAACTTCGATACAAATAGGAAAGTTCTTTATTAATCAAATCTAGCATATTTTTTTAGGCTGAAAAGTGACAGTCGAGAATTATAATTATACTTCTCTGTATTTTAGAACTTTTGTAGATTTACCTTTGTGTTATTAGAAAATATAAATTTTATTTCATTATTTTTAACACATCATAATGAGTGGGGAAAAAAAAAAAAAAAACCATGCTCCTCCTATATAAAGTTTATTAAATATCTAACAATGAATGGTTGGTTGTAGCACATGTTTTTGCTCCATTCATCAATATATATATATATAGTTAAATTCAAATAAGATTTTTAATATGAAGATTAACAAAATGTCTTTTTTTTTTTTAACCCGTAGATCGCATTAAAAGTTAAGATTTATGTTATATTTATTAATCATCATTTTTATGGAATTCACTTTTTCTAAATAGGATTTTAGTATATTACTAAATCTATATTTAATCAAATTTTAAATTTTAAATTCTAACATTTGATGTAATTCAAGAGTCATTAAAGATGAATCTTGATTTAATAAAGTAAAATGGATGTTACTTGAGACTCACGACATATATATATATATGTAGGGATATATTTTATGGTATGAACCGTTCGCATACAGACTGCACCAAAAGCCGACACTACTCATATATATATATATATATAGTAGTTTTCCTGTGCGGACTCTATATATGTATAAGTATTTGCTCCATAATGCATACCAACACTTAAGTAAAGAAAATTTATTTACCAAAAAAAAAAAAAAAAAAAAAGAACACACTTAAGTAAAAATTTGTCATGATTAAAAAAATGAAAAGGTAAAATAATATCAAATTTATGCTTAAAATGACAAAAATAACATGTGTGAATGAAATAGAACTGTTTGATAGTGAGCAACTCATTTTGCTTTTGCATTCGCCTTTTATTTCTTTTTTGTATTTTTTTTAATTATCTATATATTGCTGTTTATTTGTGAATTTTTAAATTAAAAACAAAAACAGTAACCCCTTTTTTTAGTATTAGTATTACGTTTATATGTATATATATAAATATCTTTAGTTACAAATATAAGACTATAAACTTATCTGCTTGAAAGTCTTATATGGGTTTATCACAATAACAAAAATACAATGCTTTTGTATGGGATGACTTGGGTTAAACAAGGTTTGATTAAGCGATTTTTGTTAAAGTATTTTTTTTCATTTTAAACAGATATGATAAAATCTCTCACGATTTAATAATATGACATGAATTTGCGTAATATAATTTAGTATTTAATTTTAACAAGTCAACCCATAATTATATTAATGAATCATAATCGGTGAAATATGCGAATGACTTGTTTCATCTAGGAATGAGCATGGATTTGATTGGTTCAGTTTTGGACCAAAATACAACCCAATTCATATTTTTTAATTTATCTAATACAAAATCCAATTCAAATCATTAAAGTTTTAAATCCCAACAATTTATGATCGATTTGGTTTGGATTGGTTAATCAGTTTGAAACTTACTAGTTTATAAATATATAATACAAATTAAAAATCTTCCAAACATAAAATATAAATAATAAATTGTAGTTATCCAAATATAAGTAATCCAACACAGAATAAAATAAAAGATTGTAATATATTAGTATGCAATTTATAATATTCAGTTACACTCATCAATGTTAAAAAAAAAACGCTCTTCAATGTAAAATAAAGAAGAAAAGGTAGCAACTGATACACATCATGCATTTCATTAAGTAGCAAGCATTAATAGTCATCATCTCATTTCTACAAAATCAAATTAAAATTGTTAGAGCAAATAATGTAAAATAATACATTTATCAAAATTCAAATATTCAAAAATTACTGCATAATACTATTTATGGTGGTGATGGCGGCAGCAAAACATGTTTAGAGTTTCAATTTCATTTGAAAACAGGGGATATGTTAAAAAAATATATATATAGAAATGAAAGAAAAAGAAAAAAATATATAAGTTTTTAACAATATAATATATGAATTAGGTTGGATTGAGTTTATATTTCCAATCTAATAATAGATCCAATCTAAATAATTAATAATTTTTTAAATCCAATCTAATTTAATATATATAAAAATTCAATTTAAACTGTTACAAATAGATTAAATTGATTGATTCAAATAATTGGATTATATTTTGGCCATCTACTTTCACCCATTCATAAAGCATTTTAGCAATTATTGTATGTAAAAAGATAGGCCTAGTTTTATGATTATAGTTACAGTGAAAAGACGATGAAAAGACTAAAGGAACGGGGGATGACTACATGTAACAACGCAAGGGCTATTACGAGCTGACTAGAAGAAGTAAGGCTTAGATTAGTAGGTCCTGGACATAATCTTCCTGGAGATAGAGAATTTTTATGTTTCTTATTTCACTTTTCCTCAATTTTTTTTTTCCTAATTTCTCTATCTTTGATTTGCAATAACATATTATTATTTTGTGTTTGATTAAATGTATTTTGATAGCTCAAAATAAATATATATATAGACATATTTATATATATATATATATATTATGGTAAAAAAAAAAATATATTTTGATAGTTAATACTATTTTTATTTATATTTTTTTAATAAAAAATATTTTATAAAATATAATATAAAATATGTAGATAACCCATATAAATAATTTAATAAATGATCTGTTAAATTCATTAATAAATGAATTTGAACATAAAAATCTCTACCAGTTAGTGTTAGGTGATTGAATGAGTAAAATTTAATATGAAGCCGACACAACTCGTTTTCACACCATCCATTATCATGTATAATTTCAAGGGATATAACTGCAATTTCTGAAAACAAGAGGGCAAAGCTAAAAAGGAGATCAAATACAAAGGCAGTAAGTAACTATAATTTTTTTTTTTTGTTTTTTTTGTTTTTTCTAAATAACTTAAAACAATATCTTTTAGGGAATTTTTTTTTTTTCCTCATCTAGTCAGCTGACAATATTTCTTAAAAGTAAAAAGAAGAAAGAAAAAGTAAACTGACAATATATTTATTTTGAGCATTAAAAATTTTTTAAATGGATTTGTAATGTTGCAAATTACATGTAATTTTGATCAATAATCGATAGTTCTGGTCATTTTTTTAAGGTAAAGCCTTATAGGAAACAAATATAAAACGGAAAAAAAAAAAAACATTTTGTTCTCAATCTAACTTTTACTGTTCCATCAGGAAAGAAAAAAATTACCTACCATGCAAAAACATAAAAAAAAATACTAGAAAATTAAAATTAAAGAAAGAGGTTAAAATTACAAAAAAGTTAAAATGAATGAAAAACCAGTGGGTCTGCGGGCATTGAGGGGTTGTCTGAGGATGAGGCTTTTGTTGCCCACCATTCAAACAAGATAAAACCAGAAATCTTGAAATATATCAACTTCCTTATTGTCTTCTGAATATTAGCGTTTGGAGATTGGAGATAAACCAAGCAAGAGGGATAGTATGGCACTCAGAATGTGGGCTTCTTCTACAGCCAATGCACTCAAAATCTCTTGTGCCTCCAAAGCTAATCTCTCCCCTACATTTGCTCTATCTAAATGCTTCTCAACTGGTACGTTTTCCTTCCAACTTTAACTTGGGGACCGACCCCACTCCTCGAGAGAGCATGAAGCTTGCTGGGTTTTTCTTTAATTTCAATACCCATGTTAAAGATTTTCAGAGTTTTTGGTTTGGAAACAGCAATTTTCCCACTAGCCAAACACTACGTTAACTCCCTGTTCTATTATATTATGTTTGGGGGTTCGGATTTTTTTTTTTTTTAATTTGAATTTTTTTTTTTTGTTGCAGTTTTGGATGGGTTGAAGTATGCAAATTCACATGAATGGGTCAAACATGAAGGGCCAGTGGCTACAGTTGGCATCACTGATCATGCCCAGGTTTTGATTTTTTTCTCATTTCCTACTTTTTAATCTGACTCTCTTCCTCTAATCTTTCTTGTTTGTCAAAAAAAAATTGCATTTCTAACTGGACAAGCAGTTCTTCACTCTCATGTTGATTAATTTACATGGCGAAATTTTGAATCTATACTGAAAAAATTTGAGTCATTTAGGGTTGAGTTATGGTGACAGTGGATGGTGGATTACCCACTCATGTTCTTTGGAAGTCTCCAATTACATTTTGAATCATGGAGGAGAGAATCACACAGCAGCAATTAGAAAATGACGTTATGTAATTTTTTACTCGGTATTGCATATACATATTTCTCATTCAGATTTGTTCATCATATAACAACTAATTTGATAGTTTCTGCCGAAAAAAAGTAGCCTCATACACAGCTGTGGATATCTAGTTATTTTTATTTTTATTTTTAATTTTTTTAAATTTTTTATTATAGTCAGAAGCTTAAATAAAATTTCAAAGATTTACTTTAAGGGAAAAAAAAAAATTTAACACATAATACCAACTCTGTTTTTTCAGTTTCGCAAAAATGCTTTTGTGTTTTTGTAAATTTCATGTGCGAATCTGTTTGCGTTCCATTTTTGTTATGATATTACCATTCTGTGCACTTAATTTTAGAATTTTTCACCAATTCTTTGCATTTTCATGTAAATACAATCACTTAAACCATAATTGACATTTGAACATTTTCATGCACTCAATTTACATGTGCAAAATCAAAATACTTATATGTACAAAAGAAGTGACATTGCAGCAAAAAAGAAATGTGAAAGGGTAGGTCTGTAATTTCAAAATATGCAGAAGCAGAGAGAGAGGGGGGGTCTTAGTACTGTAGTTTTTCCTATACATTTTCTATTCCTACTTGCTTTCTAAAAAAGACAAAAAAAATGGATACTCTTTCATATAAGTAAAATTATTACCGTAGCACTTTTTGGTTTCTAACAAATAAAGACAGTGAATCTGAAGTATATGATGGTATGTATTTATTTGCAGGATCATCTTGGAGAGGTAGTGTTTGTGGAGCTGCCGGAATCTGGTGTTTCAGTCTCCCAAGGTGCAAGCTTTGGAGCCGTGGAAAGTGTTAAAGCAACCAGTGATGTCAATTCTCCAATCTCTGGTGAGGTTGTTGAGGTTAACACCAAACTTTCTGAATCACCTGGCTTGGTAATTCTTCCTTTATATCTCTATTAACTTTTTCTTCATGTTCTGTTTGTTTCCCAAGAATCCAATATCTCTTTTCCTTAATTTGCTTATGAACTAAGTGAACCTCAGAAACCTTATCTTTTTTGCTTGCAACCACAGATTATTATAAGGTTTGCATTGTTCATCTTTATTTCTCATATCAGCTCTCTCTTTTGGGAAATGAAATTTTTCTGCAATTTTTTTTTCTTTTTTTTTTAACCTTTTTTCTTATGTCACTTGTTTTTTTTTTGGTTACTAAAATGAAGATCAATTCAAGCCCATTTGAAGATGGATGGATGATCAAAGTGAAACCAAGCAATCCCTCAGAATTAGAATCCTTGTTGGGTCCTAAAGAGTACACGAAATTCTGCGAGGAAGAAGACGCTGCACATTAAGAATTTCGAAAACAAAAAAAGAACGTGCAGAGGGTCAAATCATGCAATACATCTTGGACTAACTGATTTTGGTCATCTGTTTTTAAGGTTATTGTAATGTGACAAGTTCTTGTCAATTATTACAATAAAAACTGCTAGCTCTAAGTCATAAATTTGCCTACTTATTTCTCTTTTTCCTTTCTATTATTCTCCTACTCTTCTGTCTGCATCTTAATCTTAATGCAATTAATATTCATTCCTCCATCCTCATTCATCTCTTCTCATTTTTTCTTCTTCTTCTTCTTCTAAATTTTCCTGGAATTAATTACTCCCTGATTTACTCTATATGCTTAAGTTGTTCAAAGAATTTTTTTACCAAGAAAAAAAATTCCATATGATTATCTTTTGAGTAAAGGAAGAAAAAGAAAAAATAAGGTGCACAGCATCCAAGCATCTTGGAAATGGCAAATAATTAGTAAGGCTGTTTCCAATTGGATCTTATCAAGAGGCTTTTGAAGTGAATTATTGATGTAGGAGGACGTACTCAATTTTTGTCAACCATACACACCTCTTTGGATATTTCTGTTGGACCTTGACAGACTGATTCGGCATTCAGCATAGGTCCATTCCTATGTTTCTTAATGCACTTGAATCATTCATCTTTCTAAGTTTCTTTTCAAAATTCATTAGATTGGTTTTAGTTTTCTTGTTCTTTCCAAGCCTTTTTTTGGCCAATATTCAACACTCAATAGGATGTTTGGTAAACATAGAAAAGTTTTTAAAATTTTTATTAACCAAAGAAGGAAAAAAAGAAAAAGAAAAAAAGAAATCACTAAAAAAGGGTAAGTAGTTTGATAATTAAAATACAGACACAGAGGTTCTTATTTAATTAGAGCACAAATCAGCTCCAGAGACTGAGAGATTGTTTACAACTGAAATTAGTGAGTCACTGATTGTTGGTGCTTATATGTGACCTTCGTGACTTTGACAAAGGCACAGTTTTGTCTGAAGGAGTTGGTATTTAGCATGCATTTCATTGGGGCTTCTGGATAAGGCGTTCCATTCTGTAACATATGACAAATTTAGACACTTATTAGCAAAATTGTTTTGTTAAATTCTCAAAAAAGATGAAAAAAGAAAAATACAAAAGAAAAAAATTGTTTGCCCCATGTGTTAAAGTCGGTGAAGAATTAATTTTAGTATTAATATCATTTTTATCTCCCAAACTATGTATTAGTAGATTTGGCCTGGTAGTAAAACTATTTTCTTGATCAAGGATTCAAATTTTGACTTAGATAAAAATTCTCATTCTCTCATGGTATGATAATAATAGTAGTAATAATGAAATTATGACACCTTTTTCACTTTTTTCCTTTGAGCTATACATTTTTATACATGGCTCCACATTTGTATCTTTTTTAGTCCAATCAAGCATTTTTAATGGATGAATTTGATAAAATTAATGGCCAATGAGAAAAAATTTATAGTTTAAAGGGCAAAATGAAAATCATGTTATAGTTAGAAATAAGGTTGATATTTTTTTACCCCAAAAAAAAGGGTGATATTAACCCTTAGTTTTAATAGTATGAGAAACTCACTATTTAGTAAAGAAGAAAACGATGAAAAAGAACTGTGATCTCTAGATTGGCTGGATCAGTTCTGGGGAAAGACCTGGCGGGCTTTCTCTCCAAAGGGAAGTACAGAACCTGCTTATTTTCTTTTCTTTTTTGTTTTTTTGATAGAAACAGGACAGACCCTGCTTTTGGTTTCTCATTCTACTGTCAGTGCAAATAAGGTAACATTTCAGTAACAAAACAAGCGCACATATATATATATATATATATATATACATATATATGTATATATATAATCACAATCAAATAATATAAAATTTATAAATCGTGAAAGATAGATGTGAGAAAAAAAGATAAAAGATTAATGAGTAAATTGTAAAATTTATCGGTCTTAAAGAATGTACAATAAAAAGAAAAAAAATTACTATGTAATTCAACATTATTAGGATGTGATAGTTTAAATATAAAAATAATCGTTTTCTTAACGATCAAAATCTTTTCGAAATAATTAGTTTTAGATTTCATATAAATTTTGGAATTAAGCATTGTTCTTAGATCATTAGAATAAATGATTTTTTAAAAACTCTAAACAAAAATTCCATACAGCAAGATACAAACCGGATATGATTTAATAGTCATCCTATATAGATTTTACTTTAATAGAGTGAAGTCAATCTTATTGACTATATATAAACAAAACAAATTTTCATTTATAATTTATTATTTTGATTTTGATCTAATTTACATCATATCTTCTTGGAAACATACGGCCAGAGAGTAGCCGCACTTGGCTTAGATGGGCTCAAGCCCACCCAACCAAAATTAAAAAAATATAAATAGTGTGTGTGTGTGTGATCTAATTTACATCATATCTTCTTGGAAACATACGGCCAGAGAGTAGCCGCACATGGCTTAGATGGGCTCAAGCCCACCCAACCTAAATTAAAAAAAATATAAATAACAAACAAAAAAATATTATTTCATAAAAATAAAAATAAATAAATAAAAGAAAGAATGAAGAGAAGAGATAGAAAGAGGACAAGGGTGAAAATTAAAAAGTATATATAAAGTACTTTGTATCTTTTATTATTATTTTTCCTTGAGAAAAAAAGTATGATATGTGAAAATGAATTAACTCCATTTTTATTATTATAATTAGCTTTGTATTAAAATATAACTTTGAGTTGGGATCTTTTATTTTGATTGGTAAAATTTAAGAGATTATTTAATATTATTGGCTTATTTTGATGATTTAATTAAAGTTTATCATTATAATAAATTGAGGAAATTAATTTAATTTAATTGTTGATTTTATACAATTAAATATTTACTATATAATTATATTAATTCCATGGATATTCTTTGTATAGAAATAATTTTGTTTTTGCAGCGTACAACGATTGAAAAATCACACATTAGGATTCAAATTAGTTATTTTTTGTATATCTATTACATGTTTTTTTTCCTTTTTTTTGGGGTTAAAATCTTTTTTTTTTCCCCCCTCAAGTTAATAGAAGATCTATGATTGACTATGTCCCCTTTAATTTGGAGCGTTTTCACTTTTCAGTTAATTAATTTTCTGGTAGTGTACATTTGAAACAAATTTAGGGAAGCCACCCTAAAATTAAATCCTGGCTACACCACACACCAAAATTTTACATTCTTTTGGTATAATTTAAGCTGAAAAATAAATGTCTTCTATCGAATAATTATAACTGTAATAAAAGGGAATTGAACTTTTTTATTGTTATTATTTTTGATTTATAACTGATTACAAAAAATTATAGGATTAATTTGAATTATTCATTACTATTCGTCTCAACAGTGGCCTCTCGTAATTTGATAAGAAAGCGTAGTTTTGCATGGAGTCTTATCAATAACCTAAAACACAAATACAAAGTCATATGATAAAGGTACATGATAAAGGTTAAAGGGTTATCACTTACTTAATTAGGTGTTTGTATTTGAATTAATTCATCATTTGCACTTCTCAAGTTAGCATTATATATATATCTCTCTCTCTCTCTCTCTCTCTATATATATATATATCTATTTCAGGATAAGGTTGCCAATAGAACATAAATCATACAATTTTATATATAGAATTATTAACATTTTTTTCCTTTAATTATGGAAGAAAAGGTTGTCGACATTTTTGATATTTTGTTGGATTTCAAACCGTAAGGAATTTTGTTCAAACCTCTTAAAATGTCATCCATATTAGGATTATTCTTATTGGAATACGCTTAATCGAAAAGTTTTTCAAACTCTAAAGCTAACCGTTCTGAAAATGTCTCGATTGTTAACAAAATAGTTATTTTTACATTTGAACCACTATTGTTTCACACTCGGACGTCATGGGATTGGACATCAAACTCTAAAGCTAGCCGTTCTGAAAATGTCTCGATTGTTAACAGAGTAGTTATTTTTACATTTGAACCACTATTGTTTCACACTTGGACGACATGGGATTGAACATCAAGTAACCTTTGCTAGTAAGATAGTTTTCTAGTGCCCCACACTTGCCTGCAATTATTCTAACATCCTCATATTGATTTATCACCAATCGTCACAATTTGCACCAGTGTATTATTTATTAATCTTGCTCTTTCTTGTTTAGTATTTTTCAAGGTTCACAGATATTATAGTGTTGTCATTTGAAATGTTCAGAAATGTTTGTTAATATCATGTTGTCATCAGGTCTCGGCAAAGTTCACTCTCTTTAATTAGAATTTTAGTATGTCAATAAATTTATATTTATCAAATTCAAATTTTAAATTTTAGCCTTTAATATAACTAAAGGGCTAATAAAGGAGGATCTGACTTTGAAATTATTGGATTATCCTAATATTAGTTGACTTATATATATTTATATATTTTTTTATGAGGTTGATTTTATAATATTATGCTAAAATCTTTAGTTTTTCAATATTTAGTAGTTTTTTTTTTTTCAGTTGAATATCTAGTTAAAACTAGGGGTTGTAGTTTGGGTAACGACATAATGACACAACTCAAAAAAATCATTGAATAAATGGATTTGAGTTTAACATAAATCGATTCGGATCATAATTGTGTCATTTTCAGATTGATCCGTTTAACTCGAAATTGACCTTTAATAACCCATTTATTAAACATGTTAGTTTTAATCCTAACATAATTATATACCTATTACAACCCATTTAAATTCAATTGTAAATTACAATTTTATCCACTAATATAATATTTAATAAGTAAAAGATATTATAAGTTAAAAAACTTGTACATGTTATAAAAGTAATTTTCTATTATTAGGTTTTTTAAAAAAAAATAAAAACATTAAAGAAGAAACTCAAATGATTAAAACTCCACACGATTAGAATTTAAAAGCCCTAATTGGTCCTTTGTCTTTTTACATCCAGCTTTAAGCAAGCTACCATAAGCTAAAGGTCTTGAAAATTACCGCTTGAAGAAATTTGTTCTTGTTTCTCTCTCTCTCTCTCTCTCTCTCTCTCTTTACTAGGTTCTAGTTCTGGTCATTTTCTTCTTTCTTCTCATTGATGTAGTGCCCTAGATCTTGGAAGAATGAAGGAGAAGAAGTTGCTCTCAATTCCGTGGGTGCACCAAGCAAGATAAGAAAACCCAGTCCAGCTCTAAGCAAGTTGCCATCACTAACCTGAAGATCCTGAACATTACCGTTTGAAGAAATTTGTTCCTGTTTCTCTCTCTCTCTCCCCCCCTTTACTAGGTCCTAGTTCTGGTCGTTTTCTTCTTTCTTCTCATTGATGTTGTGCCCTAGATCTGAAAGAATGAAGGAGAAAAAGTTGCTTTTAATCCCATGGGTGCACCAAGCAAGATAAGAAAACCCACTTCACTCAGTGCACCAATTCAACGAGTTTTAGACATGCTGAGTCCTCAAGTCAAATTCATTTGTTCTTTACTTTGTAACCATACTTACACATTGCAGCCATTGATAATGACAACATGTAGAAATGTTTCAAAAAAAATTTGAGTTCAAATATTGTGCTTTAAATATTAATGAATTATAGTCAATTAGGTAGGATTAAAACTTTGGAATTCTTTTCTTGGGTTGGATTGCAAAAGGGTTTTAAGTTTGGTGACTTTGTGATTGAGCACATGGCCAATTTTCTAGGTAGGAGGAAACTGTTTGATGATATGAAGTGTCTTTTGGTCATTGTGTTTTTGTGAAATGGTTAAATTTCTTGTCGGATGTTTTCTACTTGTATTAGATTTTTGGGTAGATAAGGGACATTTTATATGAAGGCCTCTGCTTATTTGAAGAAATGGAGTTGAAATTTAGGTGTAGATTTGATAATCATGTGTAAAATAATATGCTTTATGTGCTTTGTAAGAAGGAATCATTTAGGAAATTAATTGATGGATATATTAGCTAGCTACCAAATCTTTCTCTTTCTTTATTGTATGCCTCCTTGGTTAAAGCAAAAATTTTGGTAATACAACAGCGAAGACCTGCAATAATTAAGGAAAAAAAAAGAATTGGAAAATATCATTGCAATTTATATTAGTTAATTGTACAATAGAGAGGACACAGCAAAGACTAGTGTCCCTCTCTCCATATTAACTCTATGGTATGTCAATATATAGGTATAGAGCCAGATTACCACCGTTCCTCTCGTTTGTAGTGTTAGAAAAGTATATATATATATATATATATATAATGTGTATATATATTGCTTTGTGATTTCACAAATAAAAAATTGGAAAAAGAAAAAAAAAAAACAAAAGAATTGGACAATACTATAGCAATTTATATTAGTTAATTGTACAATATAGAGGACCTAGCAAAGACTACATGTCACTCTCTCTATATTAACTCTATTGTATGGAGATAGATTATCACCACTCCTCTCAATTGTAGCATTAGAAAAAGGATATATGTATGTGTGTGTGTGCGTATTTTGCTTTTTGATTTGGAAAAAAAAATTATATACATGTTTACTTTAAGGTTATTACAATATTTTATTTTAATATGTAATTTATTTTTTTGAAAATATGTCGATAATTATTGATGAACTTCAAGTAAATCTTTAAGTCAAATAGTTTTGAAATGCTTATTAATTTAGAAGATGATGCAAGTCCTATGGAGGGAGTCACAAGTGAGCATAAAGTGAAGTGCAAGAGAAAACTTATTTCAAAAGTTTGATCTTACGTTGATGTGCTTTTGTTCGATATTAATGGTAAGCAAAGATGTAAATATAAAAATTGTGATACAAATTATCTCTATGATAGTAAATATGGAATGGGTAATGATGCATCATTTAAAAAGTTGTGTGAAAAAAAGCACTCGTGATTAATATCTCAAGAAAGAGGGATTATCTCATTAAATGCATCTAAATTTAATTTTGAGCATTTTCGAGAATTAGTAACTTCAACCCTATTCAGGTACAATTTGCCTTTTTACTTCGTTGAGTGTGATGGAATTAGAGCTGTATTTAAATATTTGCATCCTTATATACAACTAGTTTTTAGAATTTCTACTTAGTTGGATGCTCTTAAAATGCATTTGAAAGAAAAATGTAGGATAAAATGCATGTTGGATACAACTCTTGGTAGAATTTATTTGACTTCTGATTATGGACTTCTGCAACTATTGATGGATACATACATCTTACTTGCCATTTCATTGACAAAAAATAGGTCTTGCAGAGAAGATTGCTAAATATTTGTTATACATCTCTGTTATATGCTACCTCCACATACTGATATAGCATTGGCAGAAAAAAAATGTACTATTTGTTGTGTGAATGAGGAATTGAGACTTTTTTTTAGCTTTAGATAATGCTTCTGTAAATGATATGTTTGTTGATATGTTAGTCAGTCAATGATAATTAAAGAGGACTGCAGTTTGTGATGGTGATTTTTTTCATCTTAGATGTTCTACACATATCATTAATTTGGTAATACCAGATAGGTTGAAAGATATTGATAATGTTGTTCACAAGATTCTAAAAAGTATTAAATATGTAAAGGGGTCATAAGTAAGAAAGCAAAGGTTCTTGAAATGCTTTAAATTATTGTCAATGGACTCTAAGAGAGGTTTACGGCAATATGTGCCTACTAAATGAGACTCTACATATTTAATGCTTGAAAGTGTATTGTACTATCGGCATACCTTTTGGCATTTGGAACTACATGTCAATTTAGAGTTTAATGAATTTAAAATGAGTTATAGATTTTAAAAGACTTGATAGATTATTATGAAATTCCACAGATTTCATAAATAATTTATAAGAATCCAACAAAATCTTTGGGATCAAGGCTGGATCTCATATGGATAATTTTCTTCACAATTTCATTATTAAAATCCTTTTAAATCCATTGAAATCCATCATTTTTTAAAATCAATGACTTTTTGAATACTATTAAATTTTAAAAGAATTTTATAAAGTTCTAATTGAATACATCTATATTTTAATGTACTATTATAAAATTTATTAAAATTTAAATTGAATATCACTAGATTTATATAGACTCCTTCAAAATCTAAACTGAATATCTCTACTTTTAAATATTTTTAAAATCCTTCAAATTCTAAATTGAATACACCCTTCTAAGTGATTCAAATTATAAGAATTATCCTTCTCATCATGACTGGGAGAAGATTGAAAAGATAAGTAGATTCTTGGATTTGTTTGTACAATATTACTTGCATATTTTTGGGAACTAAATATCCTACTTCAAATTTGTACTTTTCCTTTTTTTTTTTTTTTGTATGTTAAATTGAAGGAAAATATTGAATGTGAGGATGAATACTTGAGAACCATGGCTAATCAAATGCTTAAAAAATTTGAGAAGTATTGGTCATAATTCAGTTTGATATTAGCTATTGCAGTGGTTGTGGATCCACGATATAAGCTTCAATTTGTAGATTGGTGTTATAAAAAAAATTATGGAGCTAATGATTTTAGTGAGTTCATACGAGTTAAAAACAAATTATTTTCTATATATAAGGAGTATGCTCAAAGAAGACCTTCGACATCTTCTATGCATCGTTTGCAGAAAGAAAAGAGTACTACATCTTGTGGTGTTGGAAGAAATGACATTGCTTTTAGAAAGACAACCAATGCCATTTTGAAGTTAAATGATTCTTAACTTTTTGATTTTTTTGCTTTAATTTTTGTATTTGTGTTAATTAGTGATTATCTATAATTTTTTGAAAAAGAGTCTTATTGAGATTTTTTTTTCTAACAATGTAGGAATTTAATATTTGTGAAATCGAGGGGATAGGTGCCAATGCAAAAAAAAAAAAAGAAAAAAGAAAAAAAGTCATTATCGGAGCTTTATTTAGAGGAACCAAGGATGGCTACCAAAGTTGAATTGAATGTGCTTGATTTTTAGAAAGCAAATCAGTTTTGTTATCTCAAAGTTGCTTTAATGGCTTATGATCTATTGAGTATCCCTATATTCATTGTTGCCTCTAAATTTGCTTTTAGCATTAGATGAGTGTTAGATCAATTTTGTAGTGCATTAAAGTCTAATACTGTTGAAGCAATTTTTCTTTATTTCATTTGGATATATGAAACTTTTTAGGTTAATAAGTATTGAAATATTTGAAATTTACATTGGTTTGTATTTTATATATGGTCTTTTACTTCATTTTGTAACACACAATAAAAAAAAAGGATAAAATATTTATTAAATAAAATATTTGAAGTTTATTTTGGTTTTCATTTTATGTAATACATTATTTTATTTTGTAATACATAATGAAACAAAATATTAATTAACAATTTATTTTCATCCATATAAAAGCTAAACAGACTTTATAATTAGCTAATTTAGTTAAAAAAATATATAATATAAATTAATTGCTAGGAAGGAAAGTGATGAATTTTGAAACTTCGAAGGCTAGCTGTACCAATTTTTTTGGTAAACAAGGCTAGCTGTAAATGTTTTAGCGAGTCTGGATCAATTATATTCTCCCTATGTATTAAACATAAAATCGTGTTCAGATTCCATTTTATCTAGGTGTTTTGATCAAAGCAATCCCTTGCGTATATATTATGTAAAAATATCATATATATATATATATATTGTTATCCAAGCAATAATGTGTACATCTAATCTATTATGTCACAAAAATGGCGAATACATATAAAATATTGTTTCACATTCTACATCCATCCATTTTTTTTCAATTGTTTAAGTGTTTATAGTACTTAAATCTTAAAATATATACTACCGTGCACAGATGGTCGCATACTCGATCATATGTATGCTGAAATTAAATTTTAAATTATTGTTTAGAATTTCAAAATATATGGACCAATAATTAGATAATGACACCTCATTTTACCACATCGTACGATAAATATTAATTTAATATACATAATTATTATTAATTGAAATTTGTTAATATCTATCAAATAACACAAAGCAATTCACTGTAGCATCTCATAACCTTTTTTCCTTTTTTGACAACATTAACACTATGCTTGGATTAAATGGAGGAAAGGGAAAGAGAGAATAAATTTAACGAGGAAAAGAAAAAAAAGGGAAAAAAAAAGTATATTTATTAATAATTGTTGTTTAGATAATTAATAAGTGGAAAGGAAACAAGAGTATATGAAAGACAATTAATATTTCCATCAATGACACTAAAAGCTAATTTTGAAATATTAAAAAATTTCACTAAAACATTTTACTTTTTTATCCATTTTCTGTCAATTTTGGAAGCAAAATAAAATTGTTTAAAATAAAAGAGCAATTCCTTCATTTTCCTTACTTTTTTTTTTAATCTCATTTTAACTAACCAAATAAGAAAAATAAAATAATTATTTCCTTCTTATTTCCCTTACATTCCATAAAAATAAATCTTAAATTTGGAAGTATATTATTAATAATTATACCATCGAACAAAGTCTATGAATCCTTGGTCATAACCCATTAATGTATAATTTGACCAGATTAAATTGAATTATTTTTATTTTGAATAATTTAGTCCGAATAGAAGTTGATTGGTCGAAATATTAAATTAGTATAGAGAAAGCTGTGTTGGCAATTAAAAAGGATTATATACCGACCACAATTTTTAAAATTCCTAATCTACCTTTGTTTAAAAAAAAATAAAAAATAAAAAATAAAAATTCTTACATCTGCCTTCGTCAGCAACCACCATCAACCAAGGCCAAAAGCTTATAGTGTTAGTTAGGAAATTTAATATGTAAATCTAGTTATTTCAACATTCTTTTTTTGATTTTTACAATTATTAATTGACAGTTCTGATATCATGTTAAATTATTATCGCTTATTTTAAAAGTTTAACCTATTAAAATATAGTTATGTCAATATGTCCACCACAGCGGACTAAGGTATATTCTTAGTAGTTTTACCATTGAGCCAAATCTATCAATACAAAAAAAAAAAAAAAAAATTGATATGATTAGTATATATGTAATAACTCATCTTGAGAAAACACCTAAACTTGGAGATTTTAAACGGTTTGACTAAGGTTGACCAAATTAGACTTTTAAATGACACTAAGTTTAACTTTTCTTTGGAGATGGATTTTGAGTTTGACTCTTATACCATTGTGTAGAGTTCATCGATATTAGTTCTTGGACTTGCGACATGCTTAATTTGAACCTATGGTTAAAAATTTATGGTTTGAGAAATTTGAAATAGACTAGTTTTTGTCTGTTAATGACCTAGGAGCCTAAAGATATGTTAGAAAGTGTCCCCAACATTGAACAAACTTTAAAATATCCGTTTTGTCAAACTCCAGAAACCACTCCCAAACCCCGGGAAGTTGAATCGAGTTGACATAAGCCCAACCATTCAGCCGAATTTCAACAATTTTAGGCCACCATCAAGCAACATGCATTAGCCACCCATGTTACCCACCTCCAAGTGACCTAGGTTGCAAAATTTCATTGTGATCCGCCGTTGGATTCGCCGGAATTAAACATTCGAAGCTTGCGGTGGCACTGATATGTTTTTGGTGATGATTTCAAGCAATTTCAGGCCAATCCATACACCATTCCCTCCTAATTTAGACTTTTTGAATCCATTTCAGTTTTTTCTTTTAAATCGAAATTCTTTATAGTTTAAGAGATTCATCAACCTCAAATTTGGCCGAACCTTCCAATGAATTTTCTCGACATTGGCGACACTTTTGGACCAAGATGAGCACCACACTGCATTACTTTCGTTGATATAAAGTTTGTGAATTTTGGATATCATTTGATAATTTTTCCATTTTTAGATCAATTGGTTAAATACCTAGTAAAATTGAATTATATTTGGACAACCTATAACCAAATTGAAGTTGGATTTGTGAAATTGGATGTTAATAGAACTAATAGAAAGGTCAATTTCATAAAATTAGCTTTCGAGTGAAAATCTCCAAATTTTGGATATCAAATCCTAAGGGTTCAAGGTATAATTGGACCATTTGATATCCAATTTATATAATTTTATAGTTGTATAAATTATTTTAAGATATTGGGACATACCAATTTATTAGATTTAATTTATCAAAGCCTGACCAATATTTTATTATATTATAGACACCTGTATTAAGTCTGAAAGCGTCGTGACAAAGGAGTAGGAGTAAGTATCAACGGTCTTTATAAGTGGTTATATTCTTAAATGATTTTGGGCATGCTAGTACATATATATATATATATATATATATATATAATATAATTTGAATATAATATATATATATATGATTTGATTCAAATGGTTATTATATGTATATATAAATATTACATATATATATATATATATATATTATCATTTTATATGACCTTTAATAATATTTTAAATAATTTTAAATTTAAATGAGTTTATTGTGAACTTATAAATTTTAGTATTTAAATATTTTGACCATTAAATTGATGGTTTAGTCATTTTGAAAAATATTTGATTTTTGAGAAAGTGGATTGGAAATTATATATTTTTAAGTATGTTTAATAGTTTTGTATTTTAAAGTACTTAAAAATGATTTATGGTGATATATATTTCATTGTTGGTATTTGTGTTTTGGCCTAAAATTGTGATTTGGAATGTTTGGGATATTTAAATAAATTATTGGATTTGAATATTAAATTTTATTTTATAGTATGATATTTATTTGTGAAAAAATTGAAAAATATGATTTTAAAAATATTGTTTATGAATACTGTACTGTTGTTTTTGATTAATATACCATATAATGCAGTGTTTCAGTTCAATATTATATTATGGCGTGGATTTGCCACGATACTTTTAGTACGCTAAGGGTCATTAAGTAATTTATTCCCACATGTTCATTATTGCCACGATGCCTTCCATATAATAAAAGTTGTGAATTAGATTCATATTAAAGTTTTGTATTGCTATGATGCCTTCAAGATCCTAAGGATAGTGAGGTGGGTTTGTCCCACATGTTTCTTTTTCTTTTTTATTGTCCGATAGTGATCTGGAATACTATGCACAACTTGACAGTGCTAAGTATATCGTATGGTATATTGTTTATATTTTTCTGATTACATTGTTTATTTTTTGATCTATTGTGGTTTTATGGTATTTCCTATATTTATTTTTATGAACATATTTATATTGTTTTATGCCTAGTATTTAAATAATAATTGATCCAATTTATAATAATCAAATGGTTTGTTGATTTATAATATTTCAGCCTTTGCTTTTGATATGGATTTGGGGTGCAAATTTAGATTTGTGAAACAATTTTACAATGAAAACTTCTTGAAAGAGTGGAATGAGAGATCTTGAGAGAAATATTTACAAAAATAAAATATTATTCTTTATTGTACCATGCCATTCATTGAGATATTCTTATCTCATATTTTATTTGTTTTTAAATTTGTTCCCCTAAAATTCAAACAGTTAGTAGACAATTTACCTTGCACATCACTTGTTATTCTATGTTTTCTATAGCAATAGTAGTATTTATCATTTCCTGTTTATTTTTATTTTCCTATACTTATTCGCATAAGTTGTATTACTCAATTTTACAAATACTCTTAGAATGCTCTAATCTAAATTATATATACAATAGTGACACTATTATACATATGTAGTAATAGCCTATAGTATGATGGACTGTATATGTTGACTAATTATGGACTTGCATATTATTGTGACTATCTTTATATATTGAGGTATTATTTGATATTTATATATTTGTATATGTTGCTTGTCCATGGTTTGGTGAAGTTCTATTGGGTTTTCTTTAAAGACGCGAGGCCACTCGGGAGTCCTGGAAAGGTTGCTATGGCAGGTCCTATTATTAATATATATATATATATATTACTGACATTTCTTTAAAAAAAAAAAAACTAAAAATAAACAAAACTTTATTACTAAGAAGAAAGAACACACATATCATATGGTACAAACAATCAAAGCCACAAAGCCCCACCCCCCATCCAAGATATAAAAGAAGATAAACATAAAGCATGTTGAGCAACATGTATATATCTATATATACAAATATACATATATAGATTTGCTATAACGAAGAATAGATTCATTGTATAACATGAAAATTTATCATCAAACTATATTTTGGAAGGGCAAGTTTTGCTCCAGAGTGCACAAGTCCACTTTGTAGACATGTTGCATGAGAAAGTGGCCATTCTAAAGCAAAACTGGCTTTCTCAAGTTGTTTGGTATTAGGTTCTTATATTATAAAATGAACCAAATCCTCTTTAATTGGGTATATATATATATATATATATATAATTTGATAAGAAATAGTACTTACATTACGCACAAAATTAGGGCACTACAATGGCTTACAAATCACTGGGAAGGAAATTATGGCTACTAGCATTAAGAAAAACCAAAAACTCGACTAGTGTGCTAATTAACCTTAGATGCTCCTTAGAATTAATTTCCTAGACACAAGCTCAGCATTAATCATCTAAATCAACTTACTTCAAGAATTAGACTCTGCAATGCTAGTTGCCAACTCCATTGCTTCTAACCCCACTTGATAAGGAGAAGGATACATTAACTAACTCATTATTATCGACCTTAATATATATATACACGTAGTTTTGTTATGTAAAAGACTAAGTTATTCTATGAAGTGAGAATTTAACAACGAACATCATTTTAGGAAGGTCAGTTTTGCTCAAGAGCAGATACTCCTCCACGAAACATGCCTACATAGTGGACCTGTACGTTCCGGTGCAAAATTGCTCTCCCGAAATGCTGCTCGACATTAAATTTTCACTTTTTGGAGTGAACATGGTCTTTTTATAGCAAACTGTATATAAACATAAATATATAAACACATATATATATAGGAGAATTTTATGGTGTGGACAGTATCCAAAGCCGACACTTTTTGGATGAAAGCGTCGGCTTTAATGTGTACAGTATAAAGCAAAACCGACACTTTCATCCAAAAAACGTTGGCTTTGGGTGCGTTTGCATGCAGACCGTCCGCATCATAGAAAGACTATATATATATATATATATATAGAGTAGTTCTAAGGTCAGGACCATCACGACAGTGTTTTATATGAAATTTTTTGACCGTTGGATTAAATGAATGGTCCAAATTAATTTGGCGAAGTCAGTTTTCAACGTGCTCTTGGGGACTCCCTCCTCTCTCTTTCTCTGTCTCTCTTTTTCTCTCTTCTTCTTCTTCTTCTTTAGTCTTCATTCTTCCCCACCACCTTTGTTCCTTGCTTCAATGCCACCATTATATTCTTTTTTTTTTTCTAACTATTTCTTTCTCTGTCTCTCTATGTTTTCTCCTTTTTTTTTTTTTCCTTCTCTTTCTCACAGAAAACCAAAAAACACAGTAGCTCAAGGAAAAAAAAAAAAAAAGAAGCCTAACAGAGAAAGAAAAAAAGGATCATAGTGTTTTGGAAGGAAAAAAATTTGTGTATAATGTGAGATCCCACATCGATTGGAAAGGAGAACGAAGCATGGCTTATAAGCGTGTGGATACCTTTCCCTTGTAGACACGTTTTAAACTCGTGAGGGCTAGGTTATAAGAGGATTTTCCAGGCCCAAAGCGGACAATATCTACATGCGGGTGGTCTGGGCTGTCACAGATGGTATCAGAGCTGGACCTGGATCGGTATGCCAGCGACGCTGGGCCTCAAGGGGGGAAGATTATGAGATCCCACATCGGTTGGAAAAGGGGAACAAAGCATGGTTTATAAGTGTGTGGATACCTTTCCCTTGTAGACGCATTTTAAATCCGTGAGGGCTGGGTTGTAAGAGGATTCTCCAGGCTCAAAGCAGACAATATCTACATGCGGGTGGTTTGAGCTGTCACATATAACCTAGATGATGATGATGATGATGGAAAGGATTGAAGGTGGTGGTGGAGGAGGAGGAGGAGGTAGAGTTGGTGTAGGTCATGAAGATCAAGATATAGGAGATGGAATGCAATGCAGTGATCATCCATATAGAAACAACCCAGGTGGGATTTGTGCTTTCTATCTCCAAGAAAAGTTTAGGAAACTTGTTTCATCCTCTTTCCCTCTTCCCATTTGTGGGTCTTCTTCTTCCTCTTCTTCTCCTTCTTTTAGATATGACATCAATGCTGGTGGTGTTGGTAATGGTGGTGTGAATGGTGTTCATAGTAGTTCATTTAATCCAATGGCCAAGAAGAAGAAAAAGAGAGAATGAGAGAGGAGAGAGTCCCCAGGAGCCATGAGAGAGAAAGTGAGAGGAGAGATGTCAGGACCCGTTCAAAATTCCTCCCCGGAACCTTAGACAAGCCCTGATCCCAGGGAAATACCACCGAACCTTCCAACGGAAAATCCGGCAGCACCTCCCCTAAGGGTAGGACTAACAAAAAATTACCTGCACTGAAAATACACTTCTAAAAACATCCCCTTATTCCTCCCAAGTTACTACAATTTGTTTCCACAAATTTACAGCACTTCAGAGAAATAACAGTAACTTAGTGCATAAATAATAACTACACGTCCAATACAGTATACAGAGCATTATACAGATAAATGTGGAATTTATACAATGACAGATAAGAAGTAATACAGGATGGAGAGGAAAAAGGGAAGAAATACTTCATGAACTTTCGGCAACGAACTGAGACGTTGGGCTCGTCCCGGACAATCAACGTCTCCAACCTAGACCTAGGGGAACGGAATTTAAAAACGTGAGATGCTAATCATCTCAGTGAGTGACCCTATCTACTGTACACCTTTAATATCAATAATATACCAAATAAAGGGATTTAATTACTCAATACCGAACGATTAAATAAATAAATAAATAAACGATTGAAGTAATAATTTCTCACAAAACCCTCACTATTCACTCCGTTGGAAATGTTCCCCTTTTAAAACATTTTCACAAAACTCGATATTCGCACTTCCCGAAAACCAAGGGATCAAACCATTTGATAAACAATAAATAAATAAATGCCCCAATATATGATTAAAATGTAATAAATTATAATAAATAATTTTTGAACACCTTTGGGGTTTGAAACTTTATCTGAAAATTACACTTGACGCACCACACCATATACCAGTGATGCCCTCCGATACCCAGCGTCCCGAGCATCGACTGACGGGGAGATTAAAGAGAGAAACTTGCAAACGGCACTTCGGCGTCCCGACAGTACCGCTGCTGAAACCGTCATCCCGGCCAAAGGAGGGATGGCTGTGGCCAATATCAAACTTGCCTGCCCACGATCCAATGGCAACCACGGGAGACATAATACTTGCGTGCTAACCACATAATACTTCCGCGCTAAACCACGTGTACATACACCAGAACACCAATACTGTATGAGTGCGTCTAAAATAATTATTAAACCAACCGTACCGTTTTCCAAAATTACCGTGGGAAATATATTAAATTTTCACACTTACCATCCCACATATTTTTATTTAACAAATCGGTACGAAAACATCGATAATAAATAAACCATAATTTTCTCGTAATACGAGGTTCAACAGATAAAATACCGTGGGCATAATTATAAAATTAAACCACCAATTTAACAAATATTTTCATAAAATATTTAAACCAATTATGCCCAAAATAATACTTAAAACCACGTACGACTATTACCGAAATATACTTTGCTCATGCATAATAAATAAATTAAATTACAATAAAACCATAACTAAATTGTACCACATGAGCATAATTTAAATACCAATTAAACATAATTAATTGCCCAAAATATTTTTGAAGGTGGGTCACTCACCTGGAGCACGCAATTAAACCATGATCCACCATGGGATCAATTCCATGACTCACCGGTGCTCCTATAACACAATTCACACACAGTCAAATAAATTAATATTTTATTCGGGTAAATAATACCCGGTACCCGGGGGGTTAAACACAAACGTTAACCAAAATGGTCGAATAGTATACCGAATCGAAGCTTGAGCGACGAGGATTACAAATCCGGTCTCCATCGACCCCAATTCCGCCGGAGGTGGCTGGAAAGTTTCAGCCGGTTTTGATTCCTTCGCATCTCACAAACCACTTCGAATTTTAGAAATTGGAGGCCATATTTGGACTCAGAGGACCCAAAATAGGGGGAGAGGGGTGGCAATTCGGACTGGGCTGGTCGGAATACGATGAAATCGCCGGAAAAATTTCAACCCGCCGCCGCGACTTCGCCGGCCCGATCTGGGCGGGTCGCCGGTTGCCAAATTTGGCTGGTGAGCTCGCCGGCGGCTGGGCTACGTCTATGGCCGGCGCGTGTAGCTTATGGGTGGCCGGAATTTGAAAAATACGGTGAGGCCTAGAGGGAGAAAGGAAGGGAAATGAAGAAGAAAAGAAGAAGAAGAAGAGGAGGAAGAAGAATAGGCCCCCGTGGCCTTTTTTCCCACATGGGGAGAAGAAAAGAAAAAGAAAAAGAAAAAGCAAATAAAAAGAAATAATTTAAAATTAATTAAATAATATTAAAAATAATATTATTACATAAAACAACAATAATAAAATAATTTGATATTAAACATGGTTGACATGTGGCATCTCACCATGGTGACACATGGTCACGTTTATTAAGTCACACGTAGCACATCGTTACACGTTTAAAAATAATATTAAAATAACACAGTATTTAAAAAAACTCTACAGGTCCATAACTTCCAAACCACATGTCCAAATCGGATGTGCTGCTAGTCTACGGACTCGTATCGACTAGTACTTCACAACCATGCATGAGTCAAAGCTCAACTTTGCATGAATAAAAAAGTCAACTCCAGCACTCCTTGGACAGTTTGGATCCCAATTTGTTTTTCTCATAACTTTCAAACTGTAGCTCCGTTTTCAACGTGCTACTAGTCTACGAACTCGTGCCAATGTGCACTTCGTAACGGTACCTTAGTCAACCTAGAATTCCAATCGGGTCAAAAAGTCAACTTTTGACCCATTTGGTCAACGGTCAACAGTCAATCTCGGTCAACGTGCAAAAATTCTGATATGGTTCGGGACGGGGTGTTACAATCTTCCCCCCTTACAAAAATTTCATCCTCGAAATTTCTTACGTCGCTGAAACGTATAAGAATATTGATTGCGGATTTGTGCCTCGAGCTTCCACGTCGCTTTTCGACTTGATTAATTCACCACGAGACTTTTGATCTGAGAAAATAGTCTTATTGACCCATACGCATTCTTCATGACTTAAAATCTGTCTTGGTTGCTCCTTACATGACAGGTCTTCGATGTCTTTTCGCAGCAACAACACGTGAATTACACTGCATGCCGATGTCTGCTTTCCCGCTTCCACTTGTCGGCAGCGTAACTTAGCAAGTATAATAGAGACCTCATCCACTATCATTACCATCACGCCTAACAGTGACTTTAACCTTCCTCTTGTACAACTTTCCTCCTCATGCCCCCTAATTAAGGATATTCAAACTAGGCCACGAGAACACAATCTACAAGTCTTGGTCATAGTCGAATGCTAACCATAAAGTGCTTTTGAAGCATGCATCCTTAAATCAACAGCCAACTCTCGTAACTTGATCAGCAATTCAAAAGGTAAGATTAGAACTTAAGTCTAATTTCCTCAAATACTGGTATCACCAAGTTAAGGTTGAGATTAATTCACTTGTCTTCGATTACCCTCCTAGTACTTACAATTATAAAACCCTTGCTCCTCATTGATTAACCAATAGTCTTAACCTCGACAAATATCAATCTTTCTTTTAACTAGATTCACCAAGGTCATGAATAAAATTTCTCAACATCCAAATACCATTCTTGAAAATCCTAAGTTCCCCCAATTCCAATAAATTCCATGAATCCACACCTCAAGCAATAGGGAATTTAAATCTTAATTCTAGCATCACCACCAATACTATGAACAAATCACTAGATCCTTGACCCATAAAAGTATTCCACACTTCTTAAATTCTAACTACGTCCCAAAAATCATACTCCTTATCATTGTAAATTATCACCAACAATATCAACCACCTTGAATCGATAAAGCATCACCAATACGAACCTTAAATCTCCAAGGAAATAAGATATCAAGATCTTAGCTTCTAGAATGAAAATAACCATGCTTAAACATCTAACCATGCCTAAGGAATCATGCTCATCTCATTAACCTCATCAACAACCAAGTAGAACTTTAATCGCTATCCGGATCTTGTTTGATTCTCTAAACGCTGTCGTATCTTCTCTTTGTGAACGATAGTTTAAGCACGAAATCCATGTTACATCTCCCCACCCGACACGGAAATGGGTAAGGATTGAAACTACTTCAAATGTTTCTACTCCCCACTTTTAATTGTCGGTGACTTAAGCACCTTTATTCGAATCCTGCAACTTTCTTTATCGTGCCATACCATAATGTCATCTAATGAGCACTCCATACATCTTTGCACTCTTGGGGTGTATCGCATACATTGAATCACATGCTTCCTTTAGGATCTCTTTTTTGAACTCAACGATACCCTACTTTGGATTCTCAATGGGCGCTACTTAACCCTTAAGTCGCTCTTAGAAAAACCATAACATAAAACAAATAATAAAATATATTTTTCAAATATACCTAACTTGCATAGGCAATTGTTAAAACTCCACATTGCAACAATAGTAAAAAATGAATAAATGCATAAAATCATATCTTAAAATCCATAGCATAAAATGAAATGTGCACGCTCGTAATGGAGGTACATACGATACCTTCTACATACTACGTGATTCATGATTTCAACTGTCGCCGACACTCTGCTACCAATACAACCCAGGGTGGTTGCCTATATTGGCCGTCCGATCCCCTGGACTTGTAGGCAACATGATTATGGGGCTAGCTCTACATGGACCACATTGGTTCGCCGCCTCCATATGGCGCAGTATAATATCAAACAATATAACATACAAATACATGTACGAACATAAACGAAAAATACTTGAATAAAATACCCTTAAATTTCAAATATCACTTTGAAAAGTATTTAATTTTTAATAATCGATCGGGAAAAATATTTTGACACCTTGAGGTTGATCGACACACGCTCATACTCGACAACAAGTATCGATTATGGGTGATGACCTTGCTAAGTCGTTGATAACCGATACACACCCTTAGGCAATCATCCTTCTTTTCCATGAATGAAACGGATACCATTCACGATGATATGATTGATCTAGTGAAACCTTTATTCATCAAATCTTGCAGCTGAACCTTTCAGTCCTTTAACTTTTATAGAGTCGCACGGCATGGCGGTACTGAAATAGATCGATATCCAGAGCCAAATCAATAATAATTCGATATCCTTTTTACGGTCGTAATCCAGATAACTTACTGGGAAAATGCTTTCGAATTGCTTCCCACTATTAGCGGTTCCAACACTCACCATCTTCTTTGGCATCAACCACCTGGGCCATAGACCCTTAACAACCATTCTCCGATAGCTCCTTACAATGACGGTAGAAATTAACCTCCGTAAAGGCTTCCTAACTCCTCCATGGAGCACCACTTCAGGTAAGCTGAAACACTTTAACTTTACTTCCTTATGCTAGCGGTCCATAAACATAAGTTGCATAACCACTCGATCCATATTTAGGATCGCTTCAGATCCCAAAAAGATTCACAGAATTGGATCTGCCCCCATTACTTGAGCTTCGAAAAGAAAAGGCAATCCTCGACCATCGACTAGGCCATAGGAATTCCCCGTTAGGATGGATGATTCTAGTTGACACCCTCGAAGATTAGAGTTATTCAAACTCGGGCAACGAATTTACGTCGAGATAAAGGGAAAGAACGCTTTAAGACGGGTAAAACGAGAGATTAGACACGGATGGGATGCACAACAATGCACAGTCCCTTAGGAATACTATAACCTAGAGCTCTGATACCAACTGTCAAGACCCGACCAAACTTCCTCCTCGGAACCCTAGACAAGCCCTGATCCCAGGAAAATACCACCGAATCTTCCAATGGAAAATCCGGCAGCACCTCCCCTAAGGGTAGGACTAACCAAAAATTACTTGCACTGAAAACACACTTCTAAAAACATCCCCTTATTCCTCCCACGTTACTACAATTTGTATCCACAAATTTACAGCACTTCAGAGAAATAACAGCAACTCAATGCATAAATAATAACTACACCTCCAATACAGTATACAGAGCATTATACAGATAAATGTGAAATTTATACAATGACAGATAAGAAGTAATACAGGATGGAGAGGAAAAAGGGAAGAAATACTTCATGAACTTTCGGCAACGAACTGAGACGTTGGGCTCGTCCCGGACAATCAACGTCTCCAACCTGGACCTAGGGGAACAGAATTTAAAAACGTGAGATGCTAATCATCTCAGTGAGTGACCCTATCTACTGTACACCTTTAATATCAATAATATACCAAATAAAGGGATTTAATTACTCAATACCGAACGATTAAATAAATAAATAAATAAACGATTGAAGTAATAATTTCTCTTAAAACCCTCACTATTCACTCCGTTGGAAATGTTCCCCTTTTAAAACATTTTCACAAAACCCGATATTCGCACTTCCCGAAAACCAAGGGATCAAACCATTTGATAAACAATAAATAAATAAATGCCCCAATATATGATTAAAATGTAATAAATTATAATAAATAATTTTTGAACACCTTTGGGGTTTGAAACTTTATCTGAAAATTACACTTGACGCACCACACCATATACCAGTGATGCCCTCCGATACCCAGCGTCCCGAGCACCGACTGGCGGGGAGATTAAAGAGAGAAACTTGCAAACGGCACTTCGGCGTCCCGACAGTACCGCTGCTGAAACCGTCATCCCGGCCAAGGGAGGGATGGCTGTGGCCAATATCAAACTTGCCTGCCCACGATCCAATGGCAACCACGGGAGACATAATACTTGCGTGCTAACCACATAATACTTCCGTGCTAAACCACGTGTACATACACCAGAACACCAATACTGTATGAGTGCGTCTAAAATAATTATTAAACCAACCGTACCGTTTTCCAAAATTACCGTGGGAAATATATTAAATTTTCACACTTACCATCCCACATATTTTTATTTAACAAACCGGTACGAAAACATCGATAATAAATAAATCATAATTTTCTCGTAATACGAGGTTCAACAGATAAAATACCGTGGGCATAATTATAAAATTAAACCACCAATTTAACAAATATTTTCATAAAATATTTAAACCAATTATGCCCAAAATAATACTTAAAACCACGTACGACTATTACCGAAATATACTTTGCTCATGCATAATAAATAAATTAAATCACAATAAAACCATAACTAAATTGTACCACATGAGCATAATTTAAATACCAATTAAACATAATTAATTGCCCAAAATATTTTTGAAGGTGGGTCACTCACCTGGAGCATGCAATTAAACCATGATCCACCATGGGATCAGTTCCACGACTCACCGGTGCTCCTAGAACACAATTCACATACAGTCAAATAAATTAATATTTTATTCGGGTAAATAATACTCGGTACCCGGGGGGTTAAACACAAACGTTAACCAAAATGGTCGAATAGTATACCGAATCGAAGCTTGAGCGACGAGGATTACAAATCCGGTCTCCATCGACCCCAATTCCGCCGGAGGTGGCCGGAAAGTTTCAGCCGGTTTTGATTCCTTCGCATCTCACAAACCACTTCGAATTTTAGAAATTGGAGGCCATATTTGGACTCAGAGGACCCAAAATAGGGGGAGAGGGGTGGCAATTCGGACTGGGCTGGTCGGAATACGATGAAATCGCCGGAAAAATTTCAACCCGCCGCCGCGACTTCGTCGGCTCGATCTGGGCGCGTCGCCGGCCGGCCGGTCACCAAATTTGGCTGGTGAGCTCGCCGGCGGCTGGGCTACATCTATGGCCGGCGCGTGTAGCTTATGGGTGGCCGGAATTTGAAAAATACGGTGAGGCCGAGAGGGAGAAAGGAAGGGAAAGGAAGAGAAAAAGAAGAAGAAGAAGAGGAGGAAGAAGAACAGGCCCCCGTGGCCTTTTTTCCCAAGAAAAAGGAAATAAAAAAAAATAATTTAAAATTAATTAAATAATATTAAAAATAATATTATTACATAAAACAACAATAATAAAATAATTTGATATTAAACATGGTTGACATGTGGCATTTCACCATGGTGACACATGGTCACGTTTATTAAGTCACACGTGGCACATCGTTATATGTTTAAAAATAATATTAAAATAACACAGTATTTAAAAAAATTCTACAGGTCCATAACTTCCAAACCACATGTCCAAATCGGACGTGCCGGTAGTCTACGGACTCGTATCGACTAGTACTGCACAACCATGCATGAGTCAAAGCTCAACTTTGCATGAATAAAAAAGTCAACTTCGGCACCCCTTGGATAGTTTGGACCCCAACTTGTTTTGCTCATAACTTTCAAACCGTAGCTCCGTTTTCAACGTGCTACTAGTCTACGAACTCGTGCCAACGTGTATTTCGTAACGGTACCTCAGTCAACCTAGAATTCCATTCGGGTCAAAAAGTCAACTTTTGATCCCTTCGGTCAACGGTCAACAGTCAACCTCGGTTAACGTGCAAAAATTCCGACATGGTTCGGGACGGGGTGTTACAAGAGAGTCCTTAGGAGCATGTGGAAGACTGACTTAACCAAATTAATCTAGACCATTCATTTAATCCAACTGTTAAATTTTGTTCTCATGAAACGTCATAATTTTGATTCTCATAAATACGGTCAGAACTGTCCTGACCTTAGAACTAATATATATATATATATAGATATCGATATATATAGTTTTGTTATATAGAAGACTAAATTTACTCCATAATGTGAGAGCCAAACAATGGAAAACATTTTCGAATAGTCAATTTTGCTCTAGAGTGGACATGTCCATTTTGTAGACATGCTGCATGACAGAATGAACATTCTGGAGCAAAACTAACCCTCCAAAATGCTGTTTGATGTTATATTTTCATATTATATATAGTGAACTTGTTTCTTTCTATTGCCAAAAAAAAAAAAATACATATATATATATATATATATATATAAATTTCACCTATATCTCTTTAGTTTTACCTTAATTGTTAGACCTATGATTTTGAAAAATCATATTTAAAATTAAATTGTCAGCTTTAATTTGTTGATTTTTACCGTTAAAAAATCATAAATGTAATTACGTCGAAATTGAAAAAGTCTAAATTAAATTTATCCTCAATACATAGGGAATATTTGATTTACACCCCTTGAGATTTTGGTTAAATACAAAAACATCCCTTAAGTTTTGTAGAAATCATTTACACCCTATAAACTAGTCTCTAAAGTTAAATTATTTTTAAATTTCTTCGGTTTCTTTTTATTTAATTTGAAGATTTTAACATGTGTCTTTCTTCATTTTTAAATAAACTTTCTTTAAATTATATGATATTTTTTTTAAAAAAAATTTGTGATAATTTTAGTTGTATAAGTTTTTTAAAATAAGTTATATTTTTGACAAATACCTTTAATTAAATAAATTTGATAATGATATTAAATTTAGTCAATATATTTGACAAATTATCACTTTGTTGCAAAAACTTATATTATTAAAATCATCACACAGTTTAAATAAAATTGATTAAAAATATAGATTAACAAAACTTTTAATTTTCAAATTAATTATTGCAAAATCATCAAAAAAAATTATTTTTTGCCAAAAAAAAAAAAAGCATTTAAAGTTAATTTAATTTTACTGAGCATATAAGAATAGTTTAGTATGCCATTAAAGAGTGTAGATGATTTATTAGAAAACTATAAAATGATTTTATATTTATCTCAAACTTGAAAAATATGTAAACGAAATATTTCCTATATAAAATCTAAAAATTACCATTTTCATGCTTATATTCTATCATATAAGTAACGGTGAAATTAAAGCACAATATTAAATCTTCTTATAGAATATCTAGGTAAGGATAATATATAACGTTTACCCCACAATTATAAAATATATATTAGCAAAGTCAATATATAGAACCAATGCAATTATACATCTCAAAGAATTTGTTAATTGATGATTTTCTCCTTTTGTGATCGCCAATCCATATCCTCTTTCATGGCGGGGTCTTGTGGCGGCTGTTCTATACGAAAGTGATTATGTTTACTGAAATTGTCAGTGATAATGAAAAATATATAAACAAGTAATAGAGTAATAGTGATTATTATTATCATCATTGTTGGGGGGCCAGAACTAGTTTTCGGAAGCATCGTCCAACCATATTGAAGTCAAATCGACCAGCTGGAAGGGTGAAAAATTTACATCTACCACAGATAAAAAAATAGTAGAATAATAAAGGTTATTGGTTTTTTTTTTTTTTTTTTGGGGTGACTTATAATCCAGGTTATTGCTAGGCAGGCTGAGTTTGAACGATTGGATTTACTCAAAAAGAGTTTTGAGTTTAGATTGGGTACGTTGAATTTGAATAATAAAGTTGGGTAGGTTGAGTTTGAATAAAAGCCAAAAAAAAAAAATAATAATAATAATAAAAAAAATTAAATAAAATTTAAATAAATGTTCTTTCTACTGACACCTTTTACTAAAACAGTGAAATAT
The DNA here is from genome assembly GCF_031755915.1 of Ziziphus jujuba. Lineage (NCBI taxonomy): Eukaryota > Viridiplantae > Streptophyta > Magnoliopsida > Rosales > Rhamnaceae > Ziziphus > Ziziphus jujuba. The sequence continues at coordinate 14,606,780 of NC_083384.1, forward strand.
TTATGTTCATGTAATCTGTCCAGTATATCTGATTCCTTATATTTATCTTATTCTTTATATTTTATTTTATTTTTTATTTTTTATATTTTATTGCTTATAATCGTATTTTTTTTAATTGTTTATTATTTTGGTAAGTTTACTTTGACCCACTTTACCCCCCTCTTGTGAAATATATTTTTCTAAAACAGTGAAATATTTATGTTCATGTAATCTGTCCAGTACATCTGATTCCTTATATTTATCTTATTCTTTATATTTTATTTTATTTTTTATTTTTTATATTTTATTGCTTATAATCGTATTTTTTTAATTGTTTATTATTTTGGTAAGTTTACTTTGACCCACTTTACCCCCCTCTTGTGAAATATATTTTTCTAAAACAGTGAAATATTTATGTTAATGTAATCTGTCAAGTATATCTGATTCCTTATATTTATCTTATTCTTTATATTTTATTTTATTTTTTATTTTTTATATTTTATTGCTTATAATCGTATTTTTTTTAATTGTTTATTATTTTGGTAAGTTTACTTTGACCCACTTTACCCCCCTCTTGTGAAATATATTTTTCTAAAACAGTGAAATATTTATGTTCATGTAATCTGTCCAGTATATCTGATTCCTTATATTTATCTTATTCTTTATATTTTATTTTATTTTTTATTTTTTATATTTTATTGCTTATAATCGTATTTTTTTTAATTGTTTATTATTTTGGTAAGTTTACTTTGACCCACTTTACCCGCCTCTTTATCTTAATGAACCGATTAATATTTTTGACTGTGCTTCCTAGCTTTTATATATATAAAAATGATTAATTATACTATTAGTATTTTTGACTTAGGATTTTACAATTTAAGTTTTTAATAGTGTTCTTGATTTTTTTTTTTTTTCAAGTAAAGTTGTAATATGTTAATAAGAAGAACAGTTGTTCACATTATCTTTCAAAGCTTATGATAACCAACTAGGATCTTCTTCTATCCAAGAGTCATAAGAATTTATGGATAAAGCATGCCTAACCAAAATATGAGCAATGTTATTAATTTTTTTACGAGTAAAAGGGTATGTGAAACGATCATAAGATAACAACTGTTTAATATCTCAATAAAAAAATAATTGGAAAAAAAAAATACTAAATCTTGAATAATACCACCGTATATAGAGGGGAATTGTGATTGATTCACAATTGGCAGCATCTCTTTTCAACAAATAAATTCAAGTCAACAAAAGTAAAATAATGGTTAAGTGTACGACTTATATACCATATAAAATATATATATACGGTAGACATGGATCGCTCAAACAGAGTTTTCAAAATGGTTCCACAAAAGAAATAGGAGTAGTCATAGAGTCAACTGGCTTTTTTCTCTTCAACCTGATCTCACGAGGCCAGTTTTTCAAAGATGATTTAAGCAGAAATCGAGGCTGTTTGACAAGTACAGTGTTCTTCTAGAATAGTCATCAAAATGAAGAATGAAAATTAATTTGTTCTACGAAACCAAGTGAAACAATTACTGTAATCTTGTCGCATCCTATATTTTATCTGGTATTCAACATGGACGATGCAAGGGCTTACGGAGAGATGAAGGGGATATTATGTATAAATAAATTGAAATATTCCACATTTTTCAGAATATTTTTAATTTTTTTTTTATGAAAATACGTAGTCAAAGATTTGATTGTTTCTCTTTTTTGTTTTTTGTTTTAATTGATTTTGTTTATGAAAATAGGTAGTCAAAGATTGATAGTCAAGTGGGCTAATTATTATTCTTATTTTTTTTTTAAACAAATATGGTTACTTTTGAAATTATAGATTCGAATCATTCTACTTTTTATTAATTTTAAAAAATATGATGATTGTAATCTGAAAAATAAATAAACAAACAATCATCGACTATAAAAAACCTTTTGTTGTTTGAAATATAAAATTATATTTACTTAAAGGGGAATATAATGAGTCATATCTGTCAATATAGATATAAACATATTTATGAAATAAGATATGATTTTATAATAATTATTTCGTAGTAGAAAATCAACAATTAATCAAATTAAACTAATCTCTCTATTTATTATTATAATAAACTCTTAAAGCTACTTACTCATTTTTATACCCGTTATAATGATAAAAACTTAAACTAAATCATTCAAATTAACAAAAAATATCATTGAAATCATTTTTTAGATATTCAATTTTGGTAATCAAAATAGTATACATCCAAAGTGGTAATTACTAATACGAAACAAACTTTAATCAAGAAAAAAAAAATCGTATAGAAGTTCATATTCCTAACTATGTATCCACATTGTTTTTCTTGAAAGAAGCCAAAATAAACCTCTCTCTCTCTCTCTCTCTCTCTCTCTCTCTCTCTCTCTCTCTCTCTCTATATATATATATATATATATATACACCAGAGACTAAAATTAAATTAAAAAAAATTTATTACACCAAATATTTATGATGCATAAACAATATTTTTTATATTTTATATTTATAAAACCTATTTTAAAATAAGTTAATTTTATAACAAAATGAATGGAATAAATAGAATTTATTAACTATCAATGTTAAAATTTTTATTTTTAAACAAACAAATATTTACATTTATAAGTTTTTAGATTGTAAAGAGATGAACGAAGCCAGTTTAGAACTTTTTATGAATGAGCTAAGTCGAATTTTAACAGTTTATTTTTAAATTTGATAAATTTAAACACACCTAAAATTATACGAGCTGAGTTTAAGAATGTAATATTTGGCTTGATTGGGTTCGTTTGCACCCGTATTAACTCATAGCCAAACAAGATCTAAGTTTTTATGATTTTTTGCCTTTGACGTGGAAACTTTTTTTTATTTTTTATTTTTTTAAGCAATATGGATTTAAATTAAATTAATTATTTAATAGGAAAGGTACATAAACAGGAAGCATCAAATAACTTTTTATTAAAACAACCACAGAAAGGAAGGGCATACAACATTTGATGACATATACTACTACAATTCACATGAGCTTCTCTTATTTAGACCGTAGAGCTCCATAGTGAGCTATTTCACAACAAAGAACTAGAATGAGTCACTCGTAGACAACAAGATGCTTAAGAGACCCTCGTGACCCTCACAAGGCAGTTGTCTGAAGGGGCCGGTATTGGTAGGTAATTAATTGGAGCTTCTGGATTAACGCGTTCGATACTGTTTAACAACATTAGTAACCATAAATTAGTGGGAAATGATAGAGAAAAGAGTGCCTTGAGATCGGCACATATAAAATCGACAATAATCATTATCTTATATTTAGTGAAATAAATTAATTCTTAAACTACCCTATCATGCACAGATAATTTCGATCCCCATATCCTATAATAATAAATGACGTTGATTCAAAACAACTCACTTGTAGTAAAGGAGAAAATGATGAAGGAATATTGTGATCTCTAACTTGGCCAGGTCCTGGCCTGGGCAGGATCTCGCTCCTGCTCCAAAGGGAAGGAAAGACCCTGCTTTGGGTTTCTCATCCTATTGCACAATTTAAGTAAAATAAAATTTCAGTGATAAATATACAAGAAAACAAAGTTGACTTACCAAATAAGAACAGAAATATAACGATGGACTGGATAATGATGTTCTTTGTATTTCTTTTTAATGTATTCATCTTTTATATCGAGATAGACAAATAAATAAATAAATAATAAAAAACATAATTCAACTTACATCCCATCTTCCTGGGATGAATTCTTTTGGTTTCATATGAAGTTCAGCATCCATATGAACACCTCTATTCATGACCAAAACTTTCCATCCTTTTGGTATGATGTAACCTGAATAATATGCAGTATTTTCTTACAATAGTTAAACTGTTTTAAAGATAATAATAATAATAATAAAAGAAAAAGGCTGAATTTCCATGATCAATATTTGAATGTAATTTCTCACCGTTCAGCTTAACATCAACACTGGCTTCTCGGAAATTTGCCATAGAGAGAGTAGTTCTGCGTAGAGTCTCATCGATTACCTAAAAACTCAAGACATATGAAGTTTTTGTAATTTTTTTCGTGAACATTATTTAATTAAATATATAGCCTTAACATAAAAAAATTTGAATGGCTTACCTTTGTAAGATATTCCATTTGCCTAATTTCATTTAGATTCAGTCCTTTCTGTGTATCCGGTCTTCTCTTCATGATTTCCTGTTGCTCTTCCTGTAAAAATTTAAAAAAAGAAAAAAAAAAAGAGTTAATTTTGATCACTTTATGAATTAATCATATATTTTATTTTTATTTATTTATCATTTTTGATATCAAGGAAAGTGAGTTTCTAATTCGAACTAGGATTACAAGAAGAAATACAGGTTTTGTGCTGTCCTTGTCAACTTCTCGCTATTTAATTAGGACATAAAAAGAGAGAGAGAGGGGGAAAAAAACAGTTTTCTTGACGCTTTTGTTAGTGAAAAGTTTTCTGGATGCTTGAAGTTTATAGCATCTGGTCCCTTGCCAGGTCATGTGGCACGCCTGGAGCCACCTAATTTTCTTTTTTGGCTTCAATAGACGTTTTCTTTCTTTTATTTATTTATTTTTAATTCTATTTATAAGTAACTACTCAATTGAATAAGCGTTAAAACTTCAAAATATACCAAAATTTTAAAACACCAACCTTGGCTTTTTGTAAGACTTGAGGATTCTGCAATAGGTAAATGACCGTCCATAATATTCCATGTGCCGAGCTTTCATGACCTGCTAACAAGTATGACAGCAACAAATCTATAATTACTTCATCCTCTAGTGTCCAACCATCTTCATCTTCTACTCCCAGGAGTAAACCCATCAAATCCTTCTTTGCGTTTGGTAATTGATAACTCTTTGTCGCCTTCTTCTCATCCAAAATAGATTGAAAGATTTTCACCAACTTCTTCCGTGCCTGATGCAAATTTTATGCGTGTAAGTCAATCACATGACAGTTTATTAGGAGCCGGCGCCCACCTTTTAATGATGGTGGATGGCCGTCGGGTCACACATATAATTATATGTAATCGCAGTATAATTGCATCTAATAATATAGATAACACAGTGATAAATGTTTGTTACCCATTTTTTTTTTTTATACGAGACATCGCTCAATCAGCACATATTTTTAATATATCTGTTGATATATTTATCTGGAACAAATTTTTATCCAATATTTATTTTATTACAGATAATAGAGCAGTGAAAGGTAACATATTATTGGTAATAGGAAAAATCTTGTACAAATTTATCCAATATTCCAGAATGGAAGAATCATCATATATATATATATATATATATTTATAAATATATGAAAGTTTTAAATATATATAAACACAGAATTTATAGATTTTGATAGAAAGATGGTTATTGATCTTTGTTGGGAAGCAAAATCCTGAAAATAATAGAAAATATTTATAAGTGTAATAAATTAATGTGGATGAGAGAATTTCACCTTGAGTGCTTTATGAAAAGGAAAACCGGGAAGATCAATAGGCTGAGAGTAGTTCATTCCTCCAATTAAATCAGTATAGAGTGTCTTCACAGTTGCCACAACTGAAGTACTGTACTCTCCCATGAAAACATGAGTGATGACCTTAAAGGCCATCTTCCTCGTCTCAGTCAAGAGCTCAACTGGTTCCTTCATACTGGACATTTCTTCCAATACTTTTACTCCGATTTCCTCGATGTACTCGACGTAAGACGAAAGCGCCTCGTGGCCGCTCAGCGGAGCCGTTGTTAGGCGGCGCATCCGCCTGTGCTCCTCTTTCGTTACGTGGTGCAATGCTTTTCTCCCTGTGAGGATGAATGTTGCTTTAGGGTAACCATGTTTGAGCTCTTCCATGTTTTGGAGGACCTTCCTGCTTGTGTCAGGTGCACATACAATTATACTTGGTTTCCCAAACAAGTAGGTCCTGTATATGCCAGTCTTTCCATATCTGCAATGATTATAAGAAAAATTGGAAAACCATTCTTTATTAGTAAGTTCATGATCCAAATCAAAGCATATGCTACAAAGAAAAGCAATTAACTACGTATATGTTCTAGTAATATGCTATGCATATATTTTAGCTATTCTTTATGAAATTTCTTCATGGATATCTATATTTACGCTTAACATCTCTCATCTAGGACTTTGGAAGTCCAGGATCCGCATTTATGCAATTAAAGGCGTATATAAGGCGCATGAAAACTAAACAATTGGTGCATAAGGACATGAGTGTGGAATTTGGACAAAATTTTTGAATATATATATATATATACATATATAGTAGTTAGCGATTAGATACCACTAGTATTTGTAACATTTGTGTGAGATAGACCTGGAAATAAAATGGTTGATGAAAGAATCAGGATCTTGAGATCTGAAAGCTTTGAGGAAGCTTAACAAGTTCCCCACAATAGGCCAACCCAAGTCACCAGGAGGCAGATGAGATTTTACCTCCCTCTTAAGCAATCCAACATAAAACAACTCGTTGAAGTTCCTAAGAAACCCAAATACAAACACATAGCCACCTAATAGAATTGCAAACAACAATAAGAAATCCAACTCCATTTTGATGGTTTTCTTATCTCTCTTTCTCACTCGTATAGACTGATGCTAATCTGCTTCCATATTTATAGGCGTGCGTGAGTGTCTCGTGTGGCATGCAACTAACAATAATATTAATATATATATATATATATATAGTCCTTCTACAGTTAGAACTGACCGAATAAAATTGCATGCAGATCCGCGAAAAGCAGATGCTACATAAGAAAAAAAAGTCAACTTTTCTCGATGCTACATAAAAAAAAAGTTTGACTTTTTTGAAAAACGCTGATTTTGCATCGGCTTTTCTCCAGGTCCGCATGAAACTCCATGCAGTCGGTCCTGACCATAGAATCTATATATATATATATGTATATTGAATTTTTGCTAGCTGTAGCTTTTTTTTTTTTTTTTTTGGGTCAAAATGTTTTATTTGGAGTCCAAATATTTTATTTGCGAAAATATAATAGTTTGGCTACAGTCAACAAATCAAATTTTAAGCTTAAAAAAAAAAAAAAAACACTTTGTTTAAGTTGTTTTACAATAGCACAAATTATTTTACAATAACAGAAGTTGGGTCATGATTAAATTTTTAACAAAAGTATAATAATTTAATTTGATATCAAAACCACAGATTTTTGAGGTCATATATTCAAATCTAAAACAATTTTTTTAAAAAGTAAAAAACATATATAAAAATGTAACAAAACCCAATAAGAGCTATGCCTAAGGGGGAGTGTTAGAAAAAAACAAACGTTTGGTCATGTTTGGTATATATAAAATAGTTATTCCTCATAATATAGGAATATTTATTTATAGAAATTAAAAAAAAAGAATAGATATTCCTACTCATATATTTGGTTATTATCTTGAATTAAGTTCAACATTTAGTATTTATAATGATTTTTTTCTTTCCAAAAATATAAAGTTTGGTAAAAATTTATTAAAACTAAAATTTTATAGTTATTTATGTATTTTTAGTTTAGGATAATCTTGATTTGAATATATTTTAAATATGTTAAGAATATTTATTTTTGAAAGGGAGGAATAATAATTTTGAGCTTTTTTTTTTTAAAAAAGAAATAATTATTCTTTGAAAGAAGGGAATAAATATTCCTATGAACTAAATATTCCTAAAATTTAGAATCACAGCAAACATAGGATAGGTTTGGGACATAAAATGGCTATTCAGCATAAAATATAAATAACAATTTATAGAAATTAAAAAATGGAAAAGAAAATAGTTATTATTATTTATATATTTGGTTATTATATTGAATTAGAATTCAATGTTTAATATATATAAATTTTTTTAAATAAAAATTGTTAAAAATTAATTAAAAATCAAATTGTATAGTTATTTATGTATTTTTAAGTATAAAATAATCAATATAAATTTAAATATATTTTAAATATAATAAGTATATTTATCCGTAAAATAAAACAAAATATAGATTTTGAACTTTTTTTTTATAAAAAAAATACTTATTTTTTGAAATGGAAAAATATATATTTTTATGCAATAAACATTTTTAAAAATAAAAATATAATAAATAAATGAATAATTAAACTTATAACATAATTATTCTAATTCTAGATTTATTCAACATATCAAATATGTTGATAGATGATGATGTAATATTGAAACGAAGGCGTCAATTACTTGAATGAAATGTTATATAAAAGGCTATTTTTGTCTTCTCACTTTATTATTTTATGTTTGCTTGTCTACCTTTTGGTACGCGGGGACAAACCGAAATGTATAAAAAATTAGAAGTAGGTTGTTGAAAGAAATGAAAACTCAAATATAATAATGAAAAAATTTCACTTAAAATTTTTATAAGACTAGTAAATGCTTTGGGCAGCCACTTCCACGGATCCAGTACCATCAATCAATATTGAACGAAACAATCAATAGTGTCATTGTAGCAGCCACCCTCCATTGAATTTCCTCCCAAGACTTGTATTTGAACCCAAGATAGTTCAGAGCTTACGCTGCCACATATTTAATTCATTATCTCAAATAATTAGTATAACAACGAAATTGACTGGATTAATTTGATTAGTTGAAATTCAAGAAACCAAAAAAGAGATATTTGCACTACTATTGCACATGAACTGTATCGATCTTGTATATTACTCCTTACACAATTTTTTCCTGCACTGTTAATCAATTTTATACCATCTGCTACGGACATGAGTTTCACATGGAGGCGTTAATACATGCCCAACCTTCTAGTCCTGTGGCCAAGTGCGTCAGTCGTGTCCACCATATTTATTACAGGTTCTAGAAGAGGCAGGCATAAACGACCAGACATAGAGGAGTTAATACAGTATTTATCTATTCAAAATATATATATATATATTTAATTTAAAATGATAAATGTTATTGATTCCATTCAAAATTTTTATTTAAATTTTTTTCAAATACATATAAAATATCTACGGAATGTTTTTCTAAATTTATCGATTTTCTAGAAAATGTTTTTAACTTTTTTTCAGATATTGTATTTTAAAAATTGTTGCTAAAGGTTTTTTTTTTTTTCTTATCATTTTCAATTTGCAAAACAAAAAATTATTTTGTAAAACAATGTCGAACAATCTCAAAACCTTTTTTCTAGCTTTGTTTACCTTGAACTTCACTTTTCTTTATGCCTTACACTCTCCTTATTTTTTTTATTAATTTTTTAATAGATTTGTAATACAGTTGATACATGGCGCCAAAAAACCAGGCCGTAAATTACAATCCTGTATAATTTGGAATGGAAAATTTGAAAATTAAAAAAATTATTAAATAATACTATTATATTTTAAAGAAGTTTGTCAAAAACAAAATTTGTAAAAATGTGATTCTTCAAAAATAAAAATATATAAATATAATAGATATCATAAAAAACCAATAAAGGAATTTGAACATGCATTAAAAAATATTTCTTTTGAAAAAGTAAAAATTTTATAATAGACAAGGATTAATTAAGCTGAGTACATCCGAAGTTTCCCTTAATTACAATCAGGTACCTTTTATGTTTTCATAATTATATTGCACATCTTCAAAATTTTTCTTAATTACAACCGGATACTTTTATGTGTCCATAATTACATTATACACCCTCGAGGTTTTTCCCTTGATTACAACCGAATATCTTCATGTTTCCATAATTATATCCGCCTCCTTTCTGACAAAACTTCATCCATAAAAGTGTACTCTCTCTCTTATGTGGAAGTTAAAATTTTATTAATTGTCTCTTATATATGTTAATTAAACGTGGATTTTGATTGATTTGAAAAATAAAATTTTTTTAACTTGAAAAGGTTGAAGCCCAATGGATAGTAGTACAAGAACAACTACCAATTTTTAATGGCACTTTCTGAAATGTTTAAAACATAATTTTTATGTTTTCTAATTTTTGATTTTTTTTATAAAAAATTTGTCTTCAAAACTTATTTTTGAAAATAAGTGGCCAAACAAGTTATTATTTGTTGGGCTTCAACCTTTTCAAATTAAAAAAACTTTATTTATCAAATCAATCAAAATCCATGTTTGAGACAATTAATAAAATTTTAACTACCACATAAGAGAGAGAGTATATTTTTATGGATGAAACTTTGTCAGAAGCGAGGTGGATGTAATTATGGAAACATGAAGGTACCTGATTGTAATTAAAGGAAAAATTTCAAAGATTTGCAACGTAATTATGGAAATATAAAGGTATCTTATTGTAATTAAGGAAAACCTCGAGAATGTGTAATATAATTATGGAAACATAGAAGATATCTGGCTATAATTAAAAAAAATCTCGAGGGTGCTTAGTGTAATTAACCCTAATAGAAAGCGTATTAAAATTTCTTATAAATATCGTTTTTCCTAAAAAATAAATATAAATACAAAGAATACATGTAATAAATAAAATAATATACTTTATAATAATAAAATAATATACTTTATAATAACAATTTTTCAATTTTTTTTATAGATTTTATAAATACCTTATTGCCTTTTGATGGGTCTTTATTTTATTTTATTTTTTTATATTTAGAATCTTTATAAACATATACAAATTATTATTTAAATTTTATAAAAATAAAATAGATATTCAAAAAACATAAACACCAATAAAAAAATTGAACAAGCATTAAAAATATCAATCCTTTGTTTGAAGAGTAAAATTTTATAAGAAAATACATATTAGAAAATCTTAAAAGTAAATTTTGAAATCAATACATGTAATAAATAAAATATCATATTTTATAAAAATAGTCTTTCAAAGTCTTCTTTTAGTTTTTATAATACTTAGAATACTTTTTATTTTTATTTTTTATAAATCTTTATTTTTTTTAATCTCTATGATATTTACATATTATTATTTTTTTTTTATTTTTTTCAAAAATTAAATTTGCATTCCTTTAAAACTTTAATAATTTATTGAAAGAATAATAATTCTTTTTAATGAAAAAAGTTTATTAATTTTTCATTAATTTTTTATTTGAAAATTGTTGCATTCTACATTAAAATTTTTATAGAATTTGCATTCCTTTGGTTGAATCTTGTATTTTCTTAGTTTTTTTGTTCTTCAAAAACCTACCATTACTATAAGCCCATAACAATTTGGTGTTCTTCAATTTCTTAAGAATTCGACCAGGAGAGGAAGAGAGATCTATAAAAAATGTTAGCTGTAGGAGCCATACGGATGGAAGAAAGAAGCAGTAAAGCGCCTGCAAAAGTTTTACATTTTCCAAAAAAAAAATTAATTGAGTTGAGGAGCAGGCATGACATGACATTTTCTTACATATGGCATAAAATTACTTGAAGTGGTACTAAGTGAGCTGGTACCACCGCTGCATGCAAGATTTTCTCGTAGTGAAGAGCCAAATTGAAGACATTCTTCTAAAGTCATAGAATTCTCTCCTCGTGTATGTGGCAATGGTCCTCTATGGCTTCAAAATATAATCCCATTCTATAAACTTGCTCCTTCGATGAATACGATCACCTCAAAATTAATTTTTAAACTAAATCGACAATGTCACAGTTAGTCTGAAATAATTTGTTTTATTAGTATACTAAAAGATAAAGAATATTATATTTTCAAATTTTTTAGAATCACAACAATCAAAATAATATAATGCTTAGGATGCTTTATAAAATTGTAGTCCTCTTAAAATCTATTAACTTATAAATATATTTTTAATAGGCTAACTGTTAACTTTGACCATAATTAATAATTAAATGAAATGTAACGTTATAATCACCATATAAATAATCAATTATTACAATATTAATATATATTACTTCTACATAATAAATATATTTAATTAGTATATAATTTTAACTATAAATTCACTAAGAAATAAAAGTTAAAAATAAAAATAAAAAATACAACAGTGGGTAATTGAGATTTTAATGCTTTCTAAGTAGGGAAAAGTAGAGAGTGGAAAAGAAAAATAAAGAAATATTGGGATTTTGCTTTTATCGTATCGAGTTGATACCTTTTTGGAATTTTTTTTTTGGCTGTAATGGGAGATATAAGAGATTTTATTTTATTTTTCAAATTTCTATTATTATTATTATTATTATTATTATTTTAACTAAAGTAGAGATGATAGAGGTTAAATAACACAAATACCCCTATTTCAAATGTTGGAAATCCGCATACATGGCACATGGCGAGCTTAAAGGGTAAAATTGGATGGGTGCATTGGCACAAAATTCGCTGTCAGAGAGGGTATAGCAGCCAATTTCAAAGGTTGGAACAATTTGTAACAAATCCCAGAGATTGAGAATATCATTGTAAGTAAGCTTTAAATAAATTAAAAGAAAAAAAATTGCTAAGAAGCTAAGAAAAGTCCTAAAATTTCAAAGTTTTAAAAGTGGTAAAGAAGCAAAGAAGAGAGAAGGGGGTGATACCTCAGTCATGGTGGCGAGTTGGAAGGTGGTGAAGCTGATTGAAAGAGTGCGCAGCAAAAATCAAACCATTACCGAGCTGAGAATTGAAACCTTTGCTCATATAAGCCATGGCGTCTCATTTTTTACCAATTTATTTATAAATTACACTTTCTACTTTTATTTCTGCTTAGTAATTTAGATTACATTTTAACTATAGGTTTTATAATATAATTCCATAAAGGAAAACTATATGTTTTGTAGCAATTCTATTTTTTTATGAGTTATCGATGTTAAACATATGTCTTGAAAGGAAAATAATTATATAAATAATAAAAAAAAAAAAACAAACAAAAGAAAATATTTCCATAAAGGCTTTTGACTGGGCCCCAATAAAATGTCCAAGAAGCAGGCTTTTGAACTTGACCCTTGGGTAAGACATTTTTTGATTTTTTTGGACAAAGTTTTTACTTTAATTATATGAAAGATAAAAATAAAAATAATAATAATAAATTGATGGTAAAGAGGGAGGAGAAATCTAAATCAAAATAAAATAAAATAAATAAAAGGGGAGACGCACCCACGGAAACGACTTAAGCTTAAATTCCTTGTTAGATAACATGCAAGAAATAGAGAAAAATATTGAAATTCTTCAATTTTTTCAGAGTTAAGCTCATATTTAGTTAAACATGGAACTATAAAAATATCTAAAAGGTATATATGTGTATAACTTGTTTAAATTTACTCAAAAAAAATATAAACAGAAAATCTACAAATTTGATATATACGTGTATAATACATTATATATTAAAAATATGAAACTAAAAATATTGATATTAAATATATGTTAAAATCAATTATTTTTAATATAAATGATGAAAATATAGCTATTAGTAAGATAATAATAGCTTAATATATTAAAACAATTAAAAATAGTAAGCAATTAAAAAATAAGAGAAAATATAAAGATCTTTTTACATACATTTTTTTTATGTTATTGTAAAAGAGAAAAAAAATAATTAAAAATATTTATTTTTTCAAAAGTACGTTTTATTTATTTATTTATTTGTATATTATGGCAACAAGTTTAATAAGTGTTTTCGAAAATTTCAAGTCAAAAATATGTATTTTTTTTTCATACACTTAAAATCGATATAGAAAACGATATATATTTTTTTAAATGCAAATATTCATGTATTATTTAGAGTTAGTCTAAATTCCTTTTTAGATATTTTTATTTAATAAATAATTTTTTAAATAATAAAAAAATCTAAATGAATTACCAAATTAATTTCTTAAATGGATATAACTAAATGAATTTTTTTCTTCAAATAATAAATGAATTCTAAAAAACTACGCATATATCTTTTGGCTTTAATTTATAATACATTCATACCCTTCACACACACACACACACACACACACACACACACACACACACACACACACACACATGCACACACACACATATAATAGGACCATGTTTGAGGTCTTTTTCAGATACATAAGGTAGTCTCTCATAGGAATAGCCAATTGAATTTGTATCAAAAATTTGGTAGGATCCTTTTGTAAATTGGATATAACCCAATGGTATAAATGGAATAATATAAACACTTTTGTTAGAATTTCCATTGATTGTTATCGTAAACATCAACATCAGTGGTTTCAAACTCAAGACCAATAGAAAGGGGAGGAGGAAAAAAAAAAAAAATGCATACATGTTAGGTTAATCCATAAGAACATTCTAAAGGAAATATATGAGTCTAAAGATAAATGAAACAAAAACATTCTAAAGGAAGTATATGAGTCTAAAGATAAATAAAACAACATAATCAATAAATCTCATAAGAGTGTAGAAAAGGAAAAATATATTAGTAGTGGAAATACAACGAAGATGAAGATGTGAAATTGATAACATAACGAAGATAATGATGAGGAGTGCCTACAAGTAATATGTATCAACTATTAGCTGAGGTCTAGAAGAACACTTTAAATCTATAAATTCATAAAATAAACTCAGTGAAAACAAGTAAAATATTATAAAAATAACATTATTCTTCTAAATTATTTCTTTCAAGACCCATTTTTACTTTTTGAAAGTTCTCCTATTTTGGTAAACAGTTTTTATAAAACCCATATTTATCTAAAAACATATGAGTTCTTAAAATTAATAAGATAAATAAATTGATATAAGAAAATGTTCATAACTTCATAAGTAAAATAATAATTTTATAAATCATAATTCATATAATATCAATAATCATATATGTATGTTGCTTCGATAGTGTATCATATATCATCCTTGTATACCATAATCATTATCACAACTTATTGTACAAACACTCCTAACGTTTTAGTATGTTGTCGACTACAGAGAGATGGATAAACTGTCAATATAACCCTTAGCATTCTAGAGTTGTCAAAATTGGAACTTTCCATCCAACTTCAAGAATTACATGATCAAATAGGAGATGATCATTAAAGCATGTGTAACCTAAATCCGTTAAATCCATAACCATAATACAATATGATACACAATAATTCACATTCTAATATCCAACTTATAATCCAATATATATATATATATATAATTTTATCAAATAATATTTATAATCATCATATTAAAATATTTTCACAAGAACCATCATATATTTTATACAGTCATATGCTAAAATATAATTATACCAAACTATATTTTTTTTTAGTTATCATAAAATGATAAATAAGATTATCCTTTCATAGTATATTATAAAGCATATGACTTAGATAATTTCAAAAATAATAATAAAGTAATATATAACCAAGCATATAATTTTTAAAAATAAAAATTTACTCACAGATTACAGCTTAAGCCAGATCCTTTATTGGATTGCCTCTAATATTAATAAAATATTTATTAGGTGTCAAAATTTAAACTAAAGATATTGATGTATATTAATGTTCCAAAATAACTTTAATAATTCTACAATTACTTAAATTGGATATTGAAAGATTCAATTATACCACGAATCCTAATTACCCGGCATACAAAATTGAAAATTTTCGCTCGAAGACTAATTTTATAAAATTGAACCTTCTATTGTGTTTTATTAACACCTAAATACACAAATTCGATTTCAATTTGGTCCAAAGTTGCCCAAATATAATCCAATTTTATTCGATATCAAACTAATTGTCCTAAAAATGGAAAAATGATCAAACAATATCCAAAATTCATAAACTATATATCAATGGAAAGCCCATGAGATGGGGAATGCATTGGTATACTCACTTTAGTCCAAAAGTCTCATAAATGGTCAGAAAATCTTTTCAAAGTTTTGGCCAAATTTGATGGTTATATATTTATCAAACGGTAAGGACTCATGGCAAAAAGTGGCCAAAAATGGATTCAGAGGGGTCCAAATTAAGGGGTAAGGGCTATGGGTGGCCTTAAATGGCCCCAAAAAGGCCAAACTCTGGTGACCCGATTGGAGCACCATAGTAGGGTTTGTCGGCCTGATCTAGGCACGTCTGGCAGTGGATTTGACTATGATTTTGGGGTTTTAGTCAACGGCGAGTGGGCTTGTAGGGTGGCTGGCAAATGTGCTATTTTGGTGGCTAGAAAATGGTTAACGGTGATGACATAATTTAAAGAGGAAGCGGGTCACGGGTAGAATCATAGGTTCTTGGGTTTGCTGGGGGTTTCTTGGGACCTTTTGGGTATTTTTGAAATTGTTTAATGAACGCAAGCTTCCACATGTATTTACAACCCTTGGGTCAATAAAAATAAAAATGCAGGATTGGTTTGGACACAAATAAAATATTTAAGCTTAAAACTTCTCAGAATCATAACTTTTTAACTGTAGCTCAGAGTTAGGTTTGCAGCCAATTTACAAATTCGTATCTATGAGCTTTATGCTATGGTGTACCAGTCAACATAAAATTATTAACTAAGAAAAAGTCAAACTTAGGGCCCACTTATAGTTTAATTAGTCAATCATACTACAACCATTTAAAAACTTCAATTCTCACTAATTTCCAAGGGCGGATCATCACAACCTACCTCGTTTAAAGAAATTTTGTTCATGAATTTCCTATCTTAGGTCTAGAAAATGTGAGAATACTGGTTCCACATTAGATCCTTAGGCTTCCATGTAACTTCCTCAACCATATAGTTCTTCCACAAGACTTTTACTATGGGTATGGTCTTGGTATGAAGCTTTTAATCTTTATAGTTAAGAAATTCTACTGATTACTCCTTGTAAGATAAGTCCCCTCTCAACTGAATTTGTTGAGTTTTCAATATATGTGATGTCAGGACCCATTCAAAATTCCTCACCGAAATCCTAGACAAGCCCTGATCATAGGGAAACCTTACTGGACCTTCCAATGGAAAATCCGATAGCATCTTTCCTAAGGGTTGGACTTATCACAAAATTCCCTGCACAAAAAAATACTTCTAACAATATCTCCTTATTCCTCCCACCTTACTATAATTTATTCCACAAATTTGTAGCACTTCAAAATTAATAGGGAACCAGTACAATATTATAAATAAATGTCCATTCTAGCATACAGAACTTTATAAAATTTCTAACTATAAGAATTAATACAACATAAAGTAGAAAGAAATATTACAAGATAGAAATAAATAAAAGAAAGACTTCTTGGACTTCTAGCCACGAATAAAGACGTCGAGCTCGCTCCGGTCGACTACATCTACTAACTTGGGTCTAGGGGAACGAATTTAAAAATGTGAGATGCTAATCATCTCCGTGAGTGACTCAATCTATTATACAATACTAATAATAGCATAATAATAAAATAAACTTAATCAATTATTAATAAATAAGTAAATACTAAGCATTTTAAATAATATTTTCTCTCAAAGCTTTCATAGTTCACTAAGTTGGAAAAATCCCAATTTTAAAACATTTCACAAAACCCGATATTTATTTACCCCAAAAATCAAGAAAATAATTAATCAAATAAATTGCAAATATATATATACAATAAATTAAAGATCTAAACTTATAATGAAAACTAAAAATAATTTCCATAACAATTATTAAATTGTAACACATTGTCATAAATAGAATAAAACAACTCACAATAAAATTTATATCAGAAATAAGCAAGGAAATATTAAATAAATAAAATGCAATAAATTAAGAATGCACATAAAATACAAATGATAATTAGAATCAAGGTTTACATTGGAAACACTTTTAAAACCCCTTATTAAATCTAGAACAAGATGCCATAAGATGAAATAAATAAAATCAAAATTAAACTTATATTTAGGGAATTAGGCATAAAAACAAAAATAAACTCATTATAAAATTTATAAAATTTACTAATTAAATCAATGAAATAATCAAAGAAATATTTAGATCAATTTAAACTTTTATTTGAAATAAATTGTAAAACGTAATAAAATTTGTTTTAAAATACCAAATCGATTTAAAGAGTAAAATTAAGGCAAAAATGCATTTTCAAATCATCAATTGAAATAATTTATAAAACCACCATTTAACACATATTAAATAAAATTTTAAAATATTTTGTTTTGAAAATCATATAGAAAATATCCTGACGCACCATACTAGATACTAGTGATGCCTGATGGTGCCCAGTGTCCCAAAGTACCGCCTGACGGGGAGATTCAAGAGAGAACCTACATCCAGGTCGCCCTGGCATCCCAGCAGTGCCGATGCTATAACTCTCAATCTTGACCATGGAAGGGGATTGCTATGGCCAATCTCAAACTTGCCTACCTTTGGTCCGATGACAACCACGGGAGAGTATAAACCTGCACGCTCATAACAATCCACCTGTGCACTAATCACATCCACAACTACAGAACACCGGCACTGCATGGGTGCATCTAAAACCAATAAAATCATATATTTCCAAATCTCATAATTACCATTGGATTTAATATCTCTTTTCAAATCCATGCAATCCATATTTTCTTTAAACCATCAATCATAAATCCATCACTTTAAATCCATCAAGCTGAATCCATTAATTAAAATATACCAATTTCCAATAGCATAAAATCAAACTCTTAGTATTTAAATGCATAAAAATTTTAAACAATATTTCCTCAAATCCTTGAAATCAATTTAAATTAAACGTATCACATAAAATTCATGCATGATTAAATACCACAATTCATCAATACCATAAATTAAATTCTACCATTATTTCCAAATTTCCTCAAAAATAAAATAAAATTAAATTCCATAATTTATCAATATATAATAAACTTAAAATAAATAATTTCATTCAAATCCATACAATCAATCCATACCAAAAATAATATTAAATCACATAAATTTATATATTATTAAAATCATGTAATTACCTTTATTATACATCATAAATTCAATAATAAACATAAAAGTAATTAATAAGAATTTAAAACCACAAATCCTTCAAATTCCCAAATTCATAAAATTCTTGAAATCAAAATATTTCCTATTACACAAATATTTTTAATTCAATAAATTTTGGCATCAAAATTCCAAATATAATTTATTAAATATTTAACATATGAAATATTAAATTTGCAAATATTCAATTATACAAAATATATATTTTCTTACCCAAAAATAATTTTGAAGGTGGACCACTCACTTCGAGTACACAATTCAATCAAGATCCTCCACGCGATTGATTCTACAATTCACACGTGCTCCTAAAATATCAATATTACACAAAACCGATTAAATTAACATTTTAATCGGGTAAGTTATACACGGTTACCCGGAGGATTTAACACAAGTGTTAACAAATTCACAAATGATATACCGAATAGAAACTTACAACGCGAGGATCACGGATTGAGTCTTACCTTCTGGAGATCGAACCTGTGGTGGTTGGAATCTCATCGAAAATTTTTCAGGTTTAATGTCCTTAGATCTCACAAACTACTGAGAATTGGAGGAAAAAAAAACCTTGGATTTGGATTTAGGAAGGTCAAATTAGTGGGGAAGGATAGGTGGGGTGATCGAAAACTCACCAAAACTGGGTTTTCCAGTGAGTTGCTGGTCACCAGAATCCGCCACTGGCCAAGAAAATTGGTGGGGAGGTATATCTGGTGATAGGTAAACCATGGGATTGGTGGTGAATCAAACGGAGGTCTACTTTGGGAGAAATTGGCAGGAGAAGGAAAACGGATTGTCATCGGAAAACTCCTCGATCCGGGTGCATTGGCGGTCGGTTGGCCGTGAAATTTGGGTGGCTGGTCGGTTTTTTTAGGTGGGCATCATGGTGGTCTAGTGTGTGTAGCAAGGGGTGGCCGAAAAATGGGTCAATAGACACTGGCCAGTCCTTCTCCCTTTTCTCTTTCTTTCTCTTTCCTCCCTCTCCTTCTCTCTCCTCCCCCCTTTTCCACCAATGAAATTGGCTCCCATGGGTGCCACTGTGCACACACGGGTGACACATGGAGTCACTGTTTACGCGCACACAGAGATCAGTAAATAGTAATCACTGTCTCCGAAAAACTTCACAAGTTCGTAACTTTCAAACCACATGTCCAAATTAGGTGTGCCATCAGTTTATAGATTCATATTGATGAATACTTTACAACCATAAATGAGTCAAAACTCAATTTTATAAGAATAAAAAGTCAACTCGACACCCTTTAACAGTTCGAACCTCAATTTGTTTTGCTCATAACTTTCAAACCGTAGCTTCATTTTCAACGTGCTACTAGTCCATGGATTCGAGTCAATGCGTACTTTACAATGGTATCTCGGTCAGCCCAGAACTCTTTCTGAATCAAAAAGTCAAGTTTTGACCCTTTTCGGTCAACTTTGATCAACTTGAGAAATTCTGGCGTACTTCGGGACGGAGTGTTACATGTGAGAGATTCAATATAAACTTGTGAAGCATAGACACATGAAAAATATCATGAATTTGGAAGAGCTCCATTAGTAAAGTAAGTTTAAACGTAATTGGCCTAACTCTCTCAGTGATCTCATATGGCCCCATAACCTTACACTCAATTTCTGTCATTTCCTAAAATGCACTACTCCTTTCCAAGGTGACAGCTCCAAGAACACTCTATCTCCAAGCACGAACTCAAGGTCCTTTTTTATAACATCTATATAACTCTTTTATTTGTCCTAAGTTGCCTTCAACATTTCACGAATAATCTTAACTTTATCTACTATCCACTGAATGTAGTTAGAACCTATAGACTGCCAATCAACAACCCCATCCCAACATACAGGAGTCCTACTTTGTTTCTCATATAATGTCTCATAAGTTACCATACCAATACTTGAATGGTAGCTATTATTGTAGATGAACTCTACTAAAGGTAAGTGAGAATCCTAATTCATTTTGAATTGTAGTATATAAGATCCTAACTTATCCTCCAAAGTTTATATAGTCCTCTCTGATTGTACATCTGTTTTTGGATGGAAACTAATACTAAGAACCCAAAGCTTTCTGCAAACTCTCAAAAAAATTAGATGTGAATTGCATGTTCCTATCTAAAATAATAGACACAAGAACTTTACGCCAATTCACAGTCTCATTCACATAAAGCTTGGCCAAATGTTGCAAAGTATACATCTCATGGATTAATAAGAAGCATGCAGAATTCATAATTGGTCAACAATTATCCAAATACTATAGTGACTTGCCTAAGTATGAGAAAGCTTGAGTAAGAAATCTATGATGATATGCTTTGTAACACCCCGCATCTATTGGTGAACCTCTCACTTTCTGCTGATATTGTTTCCAATTTAGCCACTGCATCGGTATGAGATTTTTTGTTCAAAGATTCAAAAGAGATCACCCATCCTTGGATTACTTTTGTTTGAGCACACTTAACTTCAAATTATTTCGAATCTTGAAACCAATCGCTCTAAAAAGGCCTCAAAAGTGACTATTATTACACTTCAACCATGCTCTGATCTATACCTGGGTGATGTGGCATTGAAAATTATGTAGCCTGCTTGTAACACCCTATCTCGAACAACATCAGAATTTTTTTCACGTTGATTAAGATTGACGGGGTTTGACCATCGTTGACCGAGAGGGGTCAAATTTTGACTTTTTGTTTCGGATGGAATTTTGAAAGGTACCGTTGCCAAGTTCGTGTCATACCGAGTTCGTAGACTAGTTGCACGTCGAAATCAGAGCTACGGTTTGGAAGTTATGTGAAAAACACGTTGAGGTCCGAACTGTCCAAGGGGTGCCGGAGTTGACTTTTTGTTCATGAAAATTTGAGCTTTGACTCATGCATGGTTTTGAAGTAGTTATTGATACGAGTTCATAGACTAGCGGCATGCCTAATTTGGACATTTCGTTGAAAAGTTATGGACCTGCAAAGTTTTTCTAACATTACAATATTTTGTATTATTTTATGCTTGTGTAAAATGTGTGCACAGTATGTGACATGTGTCAAAATCTCAGCCACTATCATGAGTGTACAGTGGCACCCACGGATGGTTTCTTATTGGCTCAGACCCGTGTGTGAGCTGTGTGAGAAGAGAGAGAGGAGAGAGAGAGAGAGAGCCACCACCAACTGGCCACCACCGTTTCTTCCATTTTAGCCACCATTTCCCTACACGTGCTACCCCACCACCTCCGTTTTCTCATTTCCAGCCAACCCACCAAATCTCACGACCAGCTGACTGCCGACGTGCCCGGATCGAGGCTTTTTCTAATGGCAGCGCCGATTGCTTCAAACCCAGATTTCTCCCTATCCCGGTATCCATTTGCTCACCGCTGGTCCCATCCATTCACCCATCTTTTGATCTATCTATCCTCCAAAAATTACAGCCAGTGGCCACTGGACGCGCTGCCGGCAGTGACGATTTTCAATGACCATGGCGGCTCGTCGGGAAATCAATTTCTGACGAGTTCCCAGTCACACCGCTCATCTTTTCCCACTAATTCTGACCCCCTGAACTCAAATCTGATGTCCTCTTTCCTCAATTCTTAACGGATTGTGAGAATTGAGGGCCTAAAATATGAGAGCTTTTCGATGAGATTCCGACCATCTCGGGTCCGATCTCCGAGAGGTAAGACCTAATACGTAATCCTCGTTTCCTAAGCTTTGTTTTGGTATATTATTCATGAATTTTAGTTATCGTTTATGTTAGCTGCCCTGGGTACCGTGTATTGTTTATCTGAATAAAATATTAATATATTAATAGCACATGTGGGTCGTGAGACTAATTCTGTGGAAGATCTTGATTGATATGCCTGCTCGAAGTGAGTGACCCACCTTCAAACTTAATTTTGGGTGTTCAATTATATATATTTTGTGATAATTGAATATTTGAAAATGTAATATTTCATGTGTTAATTGTTTAGTAAATTGTAATCGAAATTTTATGCCAAAATTGAAGGAAATTAAATTATTTGTGCATTATAAATATTTTGGGTTTTAAGAATTTTCTTGAATTTGAAGTCTAATTTAATGATTATTGAATTTTGTTGTTGGAATATCTGCATAATTAAATATTTGAAAAAATATATTTTATGTATTTGATATGAAAAGAATTTCTGTCTAAATTCATATTGCCAATTTGTGATAATCTTTAATATATGTTTTGGTCCCAAAAATATACTTGAGACATTAAAGAAATTGTGGTTTTAATTTCCTTTAATAATTATTATGTTTATTATGTGATTTAATTATATATTGAATTCTTGAGGAAATGGAAGGAATATTTACTTTATTTTAAATTGTTGTAAATTTCATTGATGAATTATGAAATTTAATTATATTTTGAATTTTGAGGAATTGAAGGAATATTTATTTTAATTTATTGTTAATTTTATTGATGTATTTGAAATTGATGGAATTTATGTGGTAAATTTATGATGATGATTTTAAAAAGAGATATATGGAAAATTACGGGTTTAAATGGATAAAATAAATCCAGTAATATTTTACATAAATATTGATTTTATGATTTACGAGTTTTTAGATGCACCACACACGTACTGATATTCTGTATATGTGGATATGATTAGTCAGCACATGGATATGATTAGCGCGCAGGTGGATGTGAGTAGCGCGCAGGTGATTTAAGAATTTATCCTGTGGTTGCCATTGGACCGAGGGACAACAAGTTGATATCGGTCGTAGCCACCCCCCTCCATGGCCAGGATGCCTGTTAGCAGCGGCGTGGTGGGACACCACGCGATTGTATGCCGATTTCTCTCTTTAACCTCCTGTATGGCAGTGCTCGGGATGCTAGGTACCGTTGGCACCACTGGTATATAGTGGGTGCACCAAATGATTTTTTTATGATATGATTTTCAAATATGAAATATTTTAAAATCTTATTTTTAATAAAATGTATTTAACGGTTTTTTATTATTTATTTATTTATTTAAATTTAAAAGTTTATACAATTTTTATGAAAATGTTTTTACGAATTTATTATTCAAATTGTTTTGGTATTTTGGAATCAATTCTAATATATTATATTTTCTTTCGTTTTATTTTATTCTTACCATTTATTTTAAATGGGTATTTTATTTTGATTTAATTATTCCTTTACTTAATTATTCAATTAATTGATTTATTCTAATTAATTAATTATTTCCTGAATTGTCTTAATATGAGTTTCATTGATAATTTTGTATTATTTGTTTATGATATGTTATTAATCTTTTAGTAATTGTTGTAAACGTTTATTTTTATTTTTATTATTATTTCCATTATAACTTTGGATTCTTAATTTGTTATGTTTTACTTGTAAATTATTTGACTAATTATTTTTTGAATCTTAGGGCATAAAATATCGGATTTTGTAAAAATGTTTTAAAAAGGGAATATTTTCAACTGAGTGACTGTAAGGGTTTTGACAGAAAAATTAATTTCAATTATTATTGCTAAACCATTTATGTATTTATTTATTTAGTTATTACTTATTTATTTACTTATTACTAAATTATTTAATTATTATTAGTTAGGATCGCTCACTAAGATTATTAGCATCTCATATTTTTAAATTTCATTTTCTTAGGCTCAGGTGGTAGACATTGTTCGATCATGATGAGCTTGACAATTTGACCATTTCTGAAGGACCAAGAAGTGTCCTTTTCTTCATTCCTCATTATGTAATATTTCTTTCTACTCTGTTTGTAATAACTATCACACTTAGAATTTTACTAAAGCTTTGTATACTACGTTGGATGTATTACTTAATTAATTATGCATTGATTCTCTATTATTCATTTGAAGTGCTGCAAATTTGTGGAATTAAATTGTAGTAAGGTGGGAGGAATAAGGTGGTGTATATAGAAGTGTGTTTTCAGTACAGGAAATTTGTGGTAAGTCCAACCCTTAGGGGAGGTTCTGCCGGATTTTCCATTAGAGGGTCCGGTAGGGTTTCCTTGGGATCAGAGATTGTCTAGGGTTCCGGTGAGGGATCTTGGATGGGTCTTGACACTGCTAGTGTGTCGCACCCACCCACACTGTTTATCACAATCCACCCTCTTTGGACTTAGCATCCTCGCTGGCACAATTTTGACTAGGTGTAGGCTCTGATACCATTTATAACTGCACTCAGTATGGAGTTTTAAGTTCAAAACTTCCTAGGAGGTTACCCATCCTTGGATTACTCTTGCCCAAACATGCTTAAATTCGGATTTCTTTCAAACTTTGAAGCCAATCACGCTAAAAAGGCTTCGACATTATGAGAGCGACTATCATTATACTTGAATTATCCCTTGATCTTCACACAAGCATTGTGAGATTGGACAACAGCTAGCCTGCTAATGCCTCGTACCCCTTCACACTGGTCGTCACATGCTCCCACTTCAACACTGAAATAGGTAAAGATTGCAAAAGTTCTAAAGGTTTTTGCCTCTTCACCTTCACCTACTATCATACTTAACACTTAGATACAAAATCTGTGATATCGATGCAAAATCTGCAACATCCTTTTTCATCCCTGGCTAATAATAATACTTTTATAAGGTGTGATACATCTTAGTGTCATTAGGATGCATGGCATAAATTGAGCTATGAGCTTTATCAAGAATCTTCCTCTTACGTATCTCATTTGTAGGAACATAAAGTCTGGTACCTATAACCAAATTTCTATCATCTTTAATTGTAAAATCTATGGCCAAACTCGCTCCAACCTTGCCTCTTATCTTCATAAAAAAATGGATCATGAAGTTAGATATCATGAATGTGATCAATAAGTATGGATCAAACTTGAAAACTCGCTAAAAGAGCCCCTTGTGGATCATCATCAACATAACTCCCAACTTCCAAACTTTACCATCAAAGGAAGCTATATTGTCTGCATGTATGCCTAAGAACTTGTAGCCTTTGTACTCAAGTCATTGGCTACCACACTTGCTCTCTTGGGATGGTAGTTAATAGTGTAATCATAATCTTGAAACAACTCCATCAATCTCCTTTGCCTAAAGTTTAACTCTTTTTGTGTAAACAAATATTTAAGGTTCTTTCGATCGATGTAGCTCTTGTAAGTAGTTCCATACAAGTAATATCTTGAAGTCTTCAAAGTAAAGACTACTATTTTAAGCTCCAAGTCATGAGTAGGATAACTCAATTTGTACTTATTCAACTACTTAGAAGCATGAGCAACTAGGCTCTTATGTTGCATTAATACACATCCCAATCTGAGTAAGAAAGATCATTGTAAACCTCAAATCCTTTTTTGCCTTATAGTAAAGTCAAAACAGGTGTCAAAGTTAACTTTTTCTTTAACTCTTGGAAATTCTACTCGCATCTATTAACCCATACAAACTTAACTCCTTTTTTAGTCAGATAGTAAGTAGTTCTACTGTCTTAGAGAACCCTTCAATAAACCTGTTGTAATACCTCGCTAAATCCAAAAAGCTCTACTCCTCAGTAATTGTAGTGGATGACTCTCAATTCAACTCCCTTTCCACCTTCTGAGTATCAACATAAATGTCATTGGGAGAAATTACATACCCCAGGAAATCCACTCTATTCAACTAGAACTCGTACTTGCTGAACTTCGTATACAACAAATGCTCTTCAAGGTTTGCAACACCAATATCAAATGCTTTTTATACTCTTCATCACTCTAAGAATAAACCAAGATATCTTTAATAAAAACTATGATGAATCGATTTAAGAATGGGTGAAAAACCTTATTCATGAGGTCCATGAAAGCTACAACAGCAATCGTCAAACAAAGGACATCATTAAAAACTCTTAGCATCCATATGGGATCCTAAAAGCAGTATTAAGAATATCAGATTCCTTAATCCTCAACTAGTGATATGTTAAACTCAAGTCAATCTTGAAAAACACCTTGGCATTCTGTGACTGATCAAAAAATTGTCATTATGCGACAAACGATATCGATTCCATAAGTTAATCTTATTTAGCTGCCTATAATCAATGGACAACTGTATTGTACCATCATTTTTTTTCACAAATAAAACTAGTGCACCCCAAAAAGAAACACTTATCTTACAAACCCCTTATTTACTAACTTTTGCAATTGAGTCTTCAACTTTTTCAACTTAGCATGATATAAAACCAACATAAAAACCAAATCAATAGCAAAATTTATCTTTTTTTGCATAGGCAACCAAGGAAGATCTTTAGGAAACACATGTGACAAGTCTCGCACCACACGAGTATTCTCAAGCCTCACCTTGTTAGCTCAAGTACCAATGATGTATGCCAAAAACCTCTTAAACATTTTTCAAAGTAAAAAATGTGCAGTAATAGCATAAATCAAGCCTAAAAGAGGAATTTTACGCTCTCTAGAAAATGTAATCTCAGGTGATCTTGGTCATTTGAAAGTGATTTTCTTGCTAAAACAAACTATAGAAACATGATTTGCTTGCAGCCAATCCATCTTTAAAATAATATCTAACATTTGAAGCTCCAATAAAATCAAATCAACCTCCATTTCCTATTCGCCACGGTGATCACATAACCCTTCCACACCTGAGTTTTCCACAGGGATCCTATTATGGGCTTAGAGATCTCCATGGTTGAATCTAAAGGAAAATGATCTCCACTGACCTATGCTACTAAACTACATGAGGCAAATATATATATATATATATATAGCTTCAGGATCAATAAAATATGGGCATCAAACTTAATAATCAATATCATACCTGTAACCATATCCGATATGGCTAAAGCCTCTTGCTACATCATTGAAAGACTTTGCCTTTGGTAGATGGTTGTCCCTGTGGACCACTACTTGAACATCTAAGTGTTACTAGTGCTCTACTACTAGAAGCAGTAGCATAAATCTGTCTTGCTTGAGCATATCTCACTACTATGAACCAGTTTGCTAATAAGATCCAATTCTTTGATGCTTAAACTTGTCTTTCTTGAGCACCCTACTTGTCATCACCACTAACCCATTGCTAGGAACCAGTTTGTTGATAGTTAGCGCCACTAGCCCATTGCTACAAATTAGTTTGTTGATAGGACATCCAGTCCATTTATAAGGACAGTTGGACCTAGAAACTCTTATACGACCTTCAAACAAAAGAGGACACTCCCCTTTGAAATGATCATGCTATCCATAGCGGAAATACCCTTCACCATTCTAGCACACCCCTAAATGGAATCTGCCATAAATGCCACAAAGAATACGAGGTTGCCCACTAGATTAGCCTCCCTAATGACCACTATATTGCCGTAATGACAAAAATTGCAACCGCTACTAATAGATTGCTGATTGGTACCATGACTGCAAATACCATCGTGTGATCCATTACCACTAGCACTATGTCTGCCTCCTCTAAATCCATCTATGGTAGATATCTCAGAGCTGAAACTTCCTTTCTTAGGCAACTCTGACTATGAGCAGATGTACCTTCCAAATATCTTGTTTTACAAGTTTGACCAAGTGAACTATGTATGGGTCATATGTTGACTTTTTCTATGGTTAAGATTTTAGTTTGACTGATATGTGATTGTGTAAAGCTCGTCGATATGAGTTCATAGACTGACGGTATGCCAAATTCCGAATTATGGATGAAAAGTTATGGTTCGGAGAAATTTTAAAAATTATTTTTATATTAATATCCAAATCAGTTCTAAATTTTTGTCTGTTAGTGATCCAAAATCCTATATAAACATTGATAAGCATGCCTAATTAAATAATTTTAATAACTGTTTTATTAAAGATAATCATTCATTCACTATTATTAGATAATGAAAAATATGAGATAATTTATGAAAAAAGCTTTTTCAAAACTATTTGTATAAGTAATTTTCTACTATATATACATATTATAGTCATTGTCACTTATGTAAAAGCATATATTGGAAGTATGTCGGGTGATCACAAAAGGTAACCTTGTTATGACGCAGCCCCTCATGTCATGACGTGTCTATTATTCAAACTCTTTCTTTGGTGAATTTTATTATTCAAACTCAACCTATATACGTAACAACCTGATATTCTTGCCCATAAAAAAAAAAAAAGAAAAAACCTCAATTATTTTGTTATTATTTTTTATTATTAGGTTATATTAGTTGTAAATTTGTCACCCTTGCAACTGCCTAAGTGATTTCAATATCGTTCAACAGTGATTTCAAAAACAATCCCAAAAACAAAAATCAATAGTAATAAAAAAAATCATTATTAATTTATTAATTGTTCACATATATATATATATATAAATATATATAAATATATATTATTCATTGTCACTGGTATAATTTCAACATACATATTACATAATCAATTTGGTATAAAACAGGACCCCACCATGAGAAAATGATATATTGTAAGTGTATTTGGTGACCACAAGTGGAGAAGATCATTGACAAAAAGAAAGAAAAAGAAAATCATTAATTAATAAAGAGACTTTATTCTTTGCGATGAATAACTGCATTGGATTTGATATTTTTTCAAACACTAAGAATTAGTTTGGAATTAATGTAAATTACAAAAGAATTAGCAAAAACTTTTCTGAAGCAACAATTAGTTTGTCGTATAATTTGATTAGCATTTGATGAATTATTATTTCAAAATTGAGAAAAGTTACAAAATTAGAACTTTAGCATTTGATAAATAACTTATTTAACTATTTTAGTTATATATAATGACCAAAATAGATATGAATAATTATTTCCTTATTTATATATATTATTAGTATATATAAATGGATAATTATTATTATTATTAGTTGAATGATATAATAGTAATCTTAGTTTTAAAGTTTTGATTATGTTACAAAGAGAATTCGAGAAGCTACCTCCAGTTACTTCTCAAATTCTAACTTTGGAAAGGTGTAGAAAATGAAAAGTTGTTTTTGCAATGCAAAATAAATTCTATGAAGTCCTGTACATTTTTAAATGATCAAAATATCCTTATTTCTATATTTATTTATTTTTACTCTTTCTTCCTCACCCTGCCGGTCCACGGTTTCAGGCTCTGCTGCAATTTCCAGTGCTAGTTTTCGTTGCTTCGATCCTACGAACTTTTTCCTTGATATAATTCCCGATCAGAAGCACTACTTCTTCTCCAACTCGATTCCCAATTCCACTCCCAGAGAAAATTCCAAGGCTAGCATGGGAATTTCCATCAATTCCAAGCCTAATGTCGTTGCTCGTCCTACTGGCTACGTTCTCGAAGATGTTCCTCACCTATTTGATTACATCCCTGATCTTTCTGTAATCTCTCTCTGTCTCTCTCTTTCCCTCTTAAGGGTTTGTTCGGTTGCCGAGAAAATCTACAGAAAGAAAGGAAAGTGAATTCTTTAAATTTGACGTCTGATTGGTGTCTTTTTCAGTAGAAACTTATATATGCTCTACTGACTTTCAGTTGGTTTCTTGTTTTGCCACAGAGAGATCTCGTCAGCCAACGGAAAAGCAGGTGAAGATGGAGGATATGTGAAGTGAGTATGAGCAATTAATAAATCAATAATGAATTTTTTAGTTATTATTGATTTTTTGATTTTGGGGATGTTTTAGAAAGCAGCACTGTTCAACAATATTGAAATCTATTAATAAACAGTTGCAAGGGTGACAAATTCACAACTAGTACCATCTAGTAATAAAATATAATAAAATAATGGATTTTGTTTTCAATATTTTTTATTGGCAATCGAGAAGATATGGTTGTTCGATAGGCTGGGTTTGAACAATAGAATTTACCTAAAAAGAAGTTTGAATAATATGTATATATATAATATAGAAAAATTATTGATGACGAATTAAATTCATAGATGTCAAGCAACAAATTAAGAAAAGTAACTAAGCAAGAAAATAATTAATTTTTATTGAATAATTTTATAAGTTTTTTTTTTCCATGCTTTATCAATTTTTATCACTTTTTTTATTTTTTTTTATAATTTTTATTGATCAATATTTGTTGATGGGTGTATAAATAATTTTTATTCTTATTTTTAATTTTATTCTTATATTTGATGCTTTTATAATTATTTTTATTCTTATTTTTAATTTTATTCTTATATTTGATGTGTTTATAATTATTTTTAATTTTATTTATATAATTGATGGGATTATAATTATTATTTTTATTACAAAGCATACAAATGGTTAATCTTTATTTTAGATGTTAGATTATAATTCGTTTTCATAATCTATAACAAGTAATATTAAAATTATTAAAATATTAATTAAATTTATTTATTAAATAAGTTTAATAGACATTTTGATACCGATAACATTACTATTATAAATAATAAATATATCAAGTGAGATATTAACAAGAAGAAAATGTTAAGTGAAACGGATCAATTGGTACCACTCCAAATAATTGAATGCCATTTCAATTGTTAAAAAGAAAAACCATACTTTAGATATATATGTTAACTTTGCCATGTCATTTAAAAATATCCGGTTCACTATTTTAATTTTTTTTTCAAAAAGATAAACTTTTATAGAAAAATAAATAAATAAATAGAAAAGGGTAAATATTTTTGTTGTCCTTTTAGGGTTTCATTCTTTTCCCTTCCGCCATGGCCTGTAGTCACTAGCGGCTGCTATGAGACCAATGGAAAATTTTTGGGAGCAGGACTCTGACTGAGATAATGGGTTCCACTTTTAACCTCTTCTAGTCCTGGACGTAATTTGTGTTGGTACAGGAAATCTCTGGCACTCGTATAATCAATCAGCTATAAAATATATTTCAGCCAGTCAAATGTTTATTAATTAGTGTATCCACATATATCTTCTTCTTTATCTTTTATTTATTTTATTTGTTTCTTTTTACATTGAATCAGTTTATCTGGGAAATAACGAACCAATTAATATTTTTTTACTGCACTTTTAATATAAAAAAGGGATTATTTGAACTTTGATGTTACTGATTTATATAGGATTTTTTGATCTAGTCCTTCAAATTTTAAAAGTAATGATTAGATCCCTAATTTTTAAATTTGTTACGAGTTGGTCCAATCCCTAATTTAGACCAAATAAATTAGTAATAATTCTATCAAAAAACTTGCAACTGGGTTTGTTAGGAAAGAGATCAAGATATTGATCAATAAGAAGAAAATAGCCATGTGTATGAAATTGTTACCTGTTAATTTGATCAAAAATTGATATTAAGCGAATGTGTAACAAATTTAAAACTTGAAAGTCTAAATCATTATTTTTAAAAATAGAGAACTTAAATTGTAAAATTTTGAAAGGCAAACATACCCAAGTATAATTAATCCTGTCAAATAAGTATTTCATGAAGAAACAACATCTTTTCAACACGAAATGCTTTGAAAGCCGAACTTACCCATGTATAAATAAATTCAAGTCAACAAAAGAAAAAAAAAAATATATATATATATATATATACACACACACATACCAAAATGCTATAATGGAGCAATCACTTGCCACATGAAGGAGAAGAGTCATCTACAACCAAATCGTTTAAATGGTTATTACCCATCATGTGGTGGATAACTTCATTTACAATAACGAACCTATGTACATATGCACCACATATGGTGCGTATGGAATGCTTAAACAGCCGCTTGGAACAGTTTCAGCAAAGAAATGGCAGTCATACAGTTTTTTCAAAGATGACAGTTAGACTGGTAATATCTTTTTTTTTATTTTTTTATTTTTTTGGTTTCAAGTCATCAAAAGGCCAAACAGACTTTAAGTGTAACACCCCATCCCAAATCGTACCGGAATCCGTGCACGTTGACCGAGGTTGACCGTTGACCGAAGGGGGTCAAAAGTTGACTTTTTGACTCGGTGAGAATTTTGAGTTGACTAGGGTACCGTGGCGAAGTGCACGATGCCACGAGTTCGTAAACTGGTAGCACGTCGAAAACGGAGCTACGGTTTGAAAGTTATGGACAAAACAAGTTGCGGTCCAAACTGTCCAAGGGGTGCCGGAGTTGACTTTTTGTTTATGGGGAATTGAGCTTTGACTCATGCATGGTTGTGAAGTCCTCGTCGATACGAGTTCACAGACTAGCGGCACCTTCAAAACGGACATCCGGTTAAAACGTTATGGACGTTTGAAGTTTACCGGATATTGTAATATTTTAATGTTTTTGGGTCGGTGAACAGTGAAATGCCACATGTCAGCTTTTGATTGATCCACGTGGCATGAACAGTGTCACACAGGGGTTTTTATTTGTTAGAACACTCGGGGAAGAGAGAGAAAGAGAGAGAGGAGAGAGAAAGAGAGAGAGAGAGAGAGTCGCCGGTCGCCGGTAATTTTCAAACTTTCCGGCCGAGTTACTGTACACACGCCGGCCAGCCAGATTGCCCACCTCATTTTCGGCAAAACCTCCAAATTTCACGGGGAACGGCCTCCGGACGCGCCCGGATCGGAGCTCCGAAGTTCGACGGCGAGTCTTTCCCCTCCACCGCCGGCCACCGCGAATTGACCCTGTTCCGGCCGATCTACAGTACACGCGCTGTACACCCATCATCCTCTCCTCAAGTCCGGCCAACGCACCAAAAATCACGGCCATCGGACCACCGACGCGCTGGGATCGGAGCGTTTTCTGGCGAGGGGTCGGAAATCTTCAAACGGTGATTTCTCCGCCGTCCGACCTCCATTTTGCTCACCACCGGTCCCGTTGGATTGCTCTCCTCAAGATCTACAAGTCTGCAAAATTTCACGACCAACGGCCACCGCACGCGCCGCCGCCGGCGACGGTTGCCGGTGATCGCGGCGGCTCGCCGGAAAGTACTGTTCCGGCGAGTACCCGAAATTCCGGCCAGCTCCAGTCCGCAGTGTTCGACCTCTTGAATCCGAATCCGACTTCCGTTTCCACCAATTCGCGACGGTTTGGGAGAATTGCGGAGCCGAAACCCGAAAAGCTTCCCGGCGAAATTCCGACCCCGTCGGGTACGATCCTTGGAAATTGAGACCGAATCTGTGATCAGCATCACTCGAGCTTCGATTCGGTATATAACTCATAAATTCTAGGTATCGTTTGTGTTTTGACCCCCCGGGTACCGGGTATTATTTACCCGAATAAAATATTAATTTATTTGACTGTCTGTGAATTTTGTTCTAGGAGCACCGGTGAGTCGTAGAATTGATCCCGTAGTGGATCATGAGTTAATTGCGTGCTCCAGGTGAGTGACCCATCTTCAAATTAATTTTGGGAATTTATTTGGTGAATATATTATGTGCGATTTAAATATTTGGAATTTAATTTCTATGTGCCAAATATTTATTCAATTTATTGTGGAATTATTTATGAATTTATTGGATTTAAGAAAATGTGCATTTTATAAAATTATGCCATGTGAAATCATTTTATGGATTTGAGGATTTTGAAATTGGTGTGGTTTTAATAGTAAAATGGGCACGATTTGATTTTCAAATATTTCAAAGAAAATATTTGGTTATGTTGGTGATTTCAATTTTTATAAAATATGCCCATGGAATATTATGAGATTTGATTATGATATTTCGAGAAATTATTTATGCTTGGAAAAATGTGGATATTTGAATTGATGGGTTTGGGAGTTGGTGGATTTGAAAATCATGGAACTTATGGTATTGATTATAAAGAAATTACGGAGAATTTCCGGGTTCAAGCGGATGGATTATGCCCTCTATGCTTATGAAAAATGTGAAATTTGTTATATAATTTAAACATGTGGATTTTATGATTTTTAGATGCACCGTGCACGTACTGGTGTTCTGTTTATATGTGATATGGTTAGTGTGCACACGGTTGTGATTAGCGCGCAGGTGGGTGTGATTAGCGCGCAGGTGATGTGATTAGCGCGCAGGTGGGTGTGAGTAGCGCGCGGTTGATATGATAAGGTTGTCCTGTGGTTGCCATCGGATGAGGGTAGGCCACCCCCTTTGGCCGGGACACCTGGTTAGCAGCGGCGCAGTGGGATGCCACGCGACCGTATGCCGGTTTCTCTCTATAACCTCCTGTCTGGCGGTACCTTGGGACGCTGGGTACTGTTGGCGCCACTAGTATATAGTGGGTGCATCAAATGATTTTCAGAACTGTGTTTTAAAAATAAAATGTTTGGAAACTGTATTGGAATTAAAAATATAATTATTACTGTTTCTCGTATTTATTTGATGTCATGGTTTTCGGGGAATATGAATAAAGGGTTTTGTGAAAAGATTTTAAAAGGGGAACTTTTCCAACTGAGAGAATTGTAAGGGTTTTGAGAGAAATTATTATTTCCAATTAATTATTATCTATCTACTGTATTATCGTGGTATTATATTGTATAGTAGATAGGGTCACTCACTGAGATGATTAGCATCTCACACTCTTAAATTATGTTCCTCTAGGTACCAGGTTGTCGATGTTCATCCAGAGCGGACTTGATCTTCATTGCTGTTTTACTTCGTGAAGTACCCTGTTCTTCTTTATTGCAGTTGTACTATTTCTTTCACTCTTGTTGTATTTATCTTGCACTGGATTACTGTATTTTTGTTTTGAAGTGCTGAAATTTGTGGAACCAATTTGTAGTTTGTGGGAGGAATAAGGGGATATTTTTGAAGTGTGTTTTCAGTGCAGGTAAATTTGTGGTAAGTAAATCCCTTAGGGGAGGTGCTGCCGGATTTTCCGTTGGAAGGTTCGGTGGTATTTCCCTGGGATCAGGGCTGTCTAGGGTTCCGGAGGAGGAATTCTGGACGGGTCCTGACAGTTGGTATCAGAGCTCTAGGTTCTAGTATTCCGAAGGGACTGTGCATTGTTGTGTGTCCCATCCATGTCTAGTCTCTCGTTTTACCCGCGTGAAAGCGTTCTTTCCGTTTGTCTCGAAGTAAATTCATTGCTTCAGTTTGAATAACTCTAATCCTCGAGGGTGACAATTAGGATCATCTAGCCTAACGGGGAATTCCTATGGCCTAGTCGATGGTCGAGGATGCCTTTTCTTTTTGAAGGTCAAGCTTATCATCGTGAATGATATCCGTTTCGTTCATGGAGAAGAAGGATGATTGCCTAAGGATGTGTGTCGATCGATTTCAAGGCGTCAAAATATTTTTCCCGATCGATTATCAAAATTTAAATGCTTTTCAAAGTGGTATTTGAAATTAAAGGTGTTTTATTCAAGTATTTTTGGTTTGTGCTCGTACATGTATCTGTATGTTATATTGTTGATATTATACTGCACCATATGGAGGCGGCGAACCAATGTGGTCCATGTAGAGCTAGCCCCATGATCATGTTGCCTACGAGCCCGGGGAATTGGACGGCCAATATAGGCAACCACCCTGGTTTGTATTGGTAGCAGAGTGTCGGCGACAGTTGGAATCATGGATTACGTAACATGTAGAAGGTGTCGTACGTACCTCCATTACAAGCGTGCATATTTTATTTTATGCTATGGATTTTAAGATATGGTTTTCAATGTGGAGTTTTAACAATTGCCTATGCAAGTTGGGTATATTTGAAAATTATATTTTATTATTTGTTTTATGTTATGGTTTTTCCAAGAGCGACTTAAGGGTTAAGTATCGCCAGTCGAGAATCCAAAGCAGGGTATCCTTGAGTTCAAAAAGGAGATCTTAAAGGAAGCACGCGATTCAAAGTATGCGATACACCCCAAGGGTACCAAGACGTATGGAATGCTCACTGGATGACATGGTGGTTTGGCACGATAAAGGAAGTTGCAAGATCCGAATAAAGGTACTTAGGTCACCGATAAGTAAAAGTAGGGAGATGTAAATATGGATTTCGTGCTTAAACTATCATTCACAAAGAGAAGGTACGACAGCGTTTAGAGAATCAAGCAAGCTCCGAATAGCGACTAAAGTTCTACTTGGTGGTTGATGAGGTTAATGAGATGAGGATGATTCCTTAGGCATGGTTGGATGTTTAAGCATGGTTATTTTCATTCTAGAAGCTAAGATCTTGATATCTTATTTCCTTGGAGATTTAAGGTTCGTATTGATGGTGCTTCATCGATTCAAGATGGTTGATATTGTTGGTGATAATTTACAATGATAAGGAGTATGATTTTTGGGACGGAGTTAGAATTTAAGAAGTGTGGAATACTTTATTGGGTTAAGGATCTAGTGATTTGTTCATAGTATTGGTGGTGATGCTAGAATTAAGATTTAAATTTCTTATTGCTTGAGGTGTGGATTCATGGAATTTATTTGAAATGGGGGAAACTTAGGGTTTTCAAGAATGGTATTTGGATGTTGAGAATTTTATTCATGACCTTGATGAATTTAGTTAAAAGAAAGATTGATGTTTGTCGAGGTTAAGACTATTGGTTAATCAATGAGGAGCAAGGGTTTTATAATTGTAAGTAGTAGGAGGGTAATCGAAGACAAGTGAATTAATCTCAACCTTAACTTGGTG
The DNA here is from genome assembly GCF_031755915.1 of Ziziphus jujuba. Classification (NCBI taxonomy): domain Eukaryota; kingdom Viridiplantae; phylum Streptophyta; class Magnoliopsida; order Rosales; family Rhamnaceae; genus Ziziphus; species Ziziphus jujuba. The sequence continues at coordinate 14,643,916 of NC_083384.1, forward strand.
ATACCAGTATTTGAGGAAATTAGACTTAAGTTCTAATCTTACCTTTTAAAAGTGCTGATCGAGTCACGAGAGTTGGTTGTTGGTTTAAGGATGCATGCTTTAGAAGCACCTTATGGTTAGCGTTCGACTATGACCAAGACTTGCAGATCGTGTTCTCGTGGACCAATTTGAATATCCTTAATTAGTGGGCATGAGAATGAAAGTTGCACAAGAGGAAAGTTAAAGTCACTATTAGGCGTGATGGTAGTGTAGTGATAGTGGATAAGGCCTCTAGTATACTTGCTAAGTTACGCTGCCGACAAGTGGAAGCGGGAAAGCAGACATCGGCATGCAGCGTAATTCATGTGTTGTTGCTACAAAAGAACATCGAATACCTGTCAGTCGAGGAAGCGATGTGGAAACTCGAGGCACTACTTGTATGGAGCCACATGCCAAATCTATACCGACCACAAGAGCCTCAAGTATATTTTCACACAGAAGGAGTTAAATATGAGGCAAAGGCGATGGATGGAGTTGTTAAAGGATTATGACTGTGATTGATTACCACCCGGGTAAGGCGAATGTAGTGGCAGATGCTTTGAGTAGGAAGGCTACTGGATCCCTTGCTCACGTCCAAGTCGTCCAACTACCTCTCATGGTGGAGTTGAAGAAGATGGGGGTGTTAATGCATATGCACCCTTCAGGAGTTCTTATGGCTAGCTTCCAGGTACGACCGGTGTTGGTGGATCGTATAGTAGAGACCCAAATGGAAGATCCTAAGTTGAGGACAATTAAGGGCAAGGTACAAGAAGGTCTTGATCCGGAATTTTCCATAAGGAGGGATGGAGCCCTCGTGTATAAAGGACGACTTTGTGTTCCGGATACCCCAGGACTCAAGAAGGAGATTTTAGAGGAGGCGCACAGCTCGATGTATGCGATGCATCCTGGGAGTACCAAGATGTACCGGACGCTTGTTAAGTATTATTGGTGGATTGGTATGAAGAGAGAAGTGGCAGACTTCGTATCAAAGTGTTTGATTTGTCAACAAGTGAAAGCAGAAAGACAGAAGCCTTCGGGACTACTCCAACCTTTACCGATTCCCGTGTGGAAGTGGGAAGAACTCAACATGGACTTCGTATTCAAGCTTCCTTCCACACCTAGAAGGTACGACGGCATTTGGGTAATCATTGATCGTCTCACCAAGTCGGCACACTTCCTACCGGTACGAGAACGTTTTTCACCCGAGAAGTTAGCCCAGTTGTTCGTGCAAGGCATACGTGGGATCAGTTCAAGATGGCCTTCTCTACTGAGTTTTGTCCTCCTGCCTACCGTGAAGCAAGAAGGAGAGAGTTCGAGGAACTACGACAGGGGAACATGACGGTGACAGAGTACGAGAGGAGATTCCGAGAACTATCAGAATTCTACATGCACCTAATTCTCGACGATCACACGAAGAAGGTGAGGTTCATAGACGGATTGAAAGAGAGCATCGGCTACACCCTTTATGGATCAGTACATCCCACCTATCAGTCCGCCAGGGATGCAGCGCTCGAGCTAGAGAGACAGGAGGAGATACACAGACCCTCGAGGCGCAGATCATTCGAAGGATCGTATAGCGGAGTACCTCGACAGGGGGCAGCTAAGAAGAGCCATAGCTCAGGCTCAGACAGTGATGGGTTAAGCCCACGAGGCAGATTCCAGAGGAGAGATAGTTATTGCATGCCCCAGCCAGCTCGCGATTCGATCATTGTGGATGCAAGCTCGTATCAGCAGTCACGCATTGGTTCTCCGCGGATTTGTCCACTTTGTAGGGGGAATCATTCTGGGCAGTGTCAGATGGATGGTTTATGCTTTCGGTGTGGGCAGCCAGGCCATATAAGGAGGGATTGCCCTTATGGTAGCGGCAGTGTGCTAGAAGCAGGTCGACGGACACAGCATACGGAGATATTTCCAGGACAGAGTTCCCAGGGGAGTCAGCCAGTAGGAGTTTCTTCGGGATCAGTCCAGCCGTCTGCAGGATCGAGTCGAGGTAGAGGAAGGAGACCCCAGCAGACAAGTCAAGGCCGGGTGTTTGCTATGACGCAGCAGGGAGCCAGGACTACGCCCGACGATTTCACAGATCAAGTGATGGAAGAAGACCTGATCCTGTTGGATCTATCCGGACTTGAAGTAGTGTTGGGCATGGATTGGTTGGCAAGGAACTACTTAGTCGAGGAAGCGACATGGGAGCCCGAAGCGCAGGTGCGTGATCAGAACCCTTGTTTGTTCCAGTGACGCGTGGAAATTTCGAGGACGAAATTTTTGTAAGGGGGGAAGGCTGTAACACCCCGTCCCAAATCGTACCGGAATCCGTGCACGTTGACCGAGGTTGACCGTTGACCGAAGGGGGTCAAAAGTCGACTTTTTGACTCGGTGAGAATTTTGAGTTGACTAGGGTACCGTGGCGAAGTGCACGATGCCACGAGTTCGTAGACTGGTAGCACGTCGAAAACGGAGCTACGGTTTGAAAGTTATGGACAAAACAAGTTGCGGTCCAAACTGTCCAAGGGGTGCCGGAGTTGACTTTTTGTTTATGGGGAATTGAGCTTTGACTCACGCATGGTTGTGAAGTGCTCGTCGATACGAGTTCACAGACTAGCGGCACGCTCAAAACGGACATCCGGTTAAAAAGTTATGGACGTTTGAAGTTTACCGGATATCGTAATATTTTAATGTTTTTGGGTCGGTGAACAGTGAAATGCCACGTGTCAGCTTCTGATTGGTCCACGTGGCATGAACAGTGTCACACAGGGGTTTTTATTTGTTAGAACACTCGGGGAAGAGAGAGAAAGAGAGAGAGGAGAGAGAAAGAGAGAGAGAGAGAGAGTCGCCGGTCGCCGGTAATTTTCAAACTTTCCGGCCGAGTTACTGTACACGTGCAGGCCAGCCAGATTGCCCACCTCATTTTCGGCAAAACCTCCAAATTTCACGGCGAACGGCCGCCGGACGCGCCCGGATCGGAGCTCCGAAGTTCGGCGGCGAGTCTTTCCCCTCCACCGCCGGCCACCGCGAATCGACCCTGTTCCGGTCGATCTACAGTACACGCGCTGTACACCCATCATCCTCTCCTCAAGTCCGGCCAACGCACCAAAAATCACGGCCATCGGACCACCGACGCGCTGGGATCGGAGCGTTTTCCGGCGAGGGGTCGGAAATCTTCAAACGGTGATTTCTCCGCCGTCCGACCTCCATTTTGCTCACCGCCGGTCCCGTTGGATTGCTCTCCTCAAGATCTACAAGTCTGCAAAATTTCACGACCAACGGCCACCGCACGCGCCGCCGCCGGCGACGGTTGCCGGTGACCGCGGCGGCTCGCCGGAAAGTACTGTTCCGGCGAGTACCCGAAATTCCGGCCAGCTCCAGTCCGCAGTGTTCGACCTCTTGAATCCGAATCCGACTTCCGTTTCCACCAATTCGCGACGGTTTGGGAGAATTGCGGAGCCGAAACCCGAAAAGCTTCCCGGCGAAATTCCGACCCCGTCGGGTACGATCCTTGGAAATTGAGACCGAATCTGTGATCAGCATCACTCGAGCTTCGATTCGGTATATAACTCATAAATTCTAGGTATCGTTTGTGTTTTGACCCCCCGGGTACCGGGTATTATTTACCCGAATAAAATATTAATTTATTTGACTGTCTGTGAATTTTGTTCTAGGAGCACCGGTGAGTCGTAGAATTGATCCCGTAGTGGATCATGAGTTAATTGCGTGCTCCAGGTGAGTGACCCATCTTCAAATTAATTTTGGGAATTTATTTGGTGAATATATTATGTGCGATTTAAATATTTGGAATTTAATTTCTATGTGCCAAATATTTATTCAATTTATTGTGGAATTATTTATGAATTTATTGGATTTAAGAAAATGTGCATTTTATAAAATTATGCCATGTGAAATCATTTTATGGATTTGAGGATTTTGAAATTGGTGTGGTTTTAATAGTAAAATGGGCACGATTTGATTTTCAAATATTTCAAAGAAAATATTTGGTTATGTTGGTGATTTCAATTTTTATAAAATATGCCCATGGAATATTATGAGATTTGATTATGATATTTCGAGAAATTATTTATGCTTGGAAAAATGTGGATATTTGAATTGATGGGTTTGGGAGTTGGTGGATTTGAAAATCATGGAACTTATGGTATTGATTATAAAGAAATTACGGAGAATTTCCGGGTTCAAGCGGATGGATTATGCCCGCTATGCTTATGAAAAATGTGAAATTTGTTATATAATTTAAACATGTGGATTTTATGATTTTTAGATGCACCGTGCACGTACTGGTGTTCTGTTTATATGTGATATGGTTAGTGTGCACACGGTTGTGATTAGCGCGCAGGTGGGTGTGATTAGCGCGCAGGTGATGTGATTAGTGCGCAGGTGGGTGTGAGTAGCGCGCGGTTGATATGATAAGGTTGTCCTGTGGTTGCCATCGGATGAGGGTAGGCCACCCCCTTTGGCCGGGACACCTGGTTAGCAGCGGCGCAGTGGGACGCCACGCGACCGTATGCCGGTTTCTCTCTATAACCTCCTGTCTGGCGGTACCTTGGGACGCTGGGTACTGTTGGCGCCACTAGTATATAGTGGATGCATCAAATGATTTTCAGAACTGTGTTTTAAAAATAAAATGTTTGGAAACTGTATTGGAATTAAAAATATAATTATTACTGTTTCTCGTATTTATTTGATGTCATGGTTTTCGGGGAATATGAATAAAGGGTTTTGTGAAAAGATTTTAAAAGGGGAACTTTTCCAACTGAGAGAATTGTAAGGGTTTTGAGAGAAATTATTATTTCCAATTAATTATTATCTATCTACTGTATTATCGTGGTATTATATTGTATAGTAGATAGGGTCACTCACTGAGATGATTAGCATCTCACACTCTTAAATTCTGTTCCTCTAGGTACCAGGTTGTCGGTGTTCATCCAGAGCGGACTTGATCTTCATTGCTGTTTTACTTCGTGAAGTACCCTGTTCTTCTTTATTGCAGTTGTACTATTTCTTTCACTCTTGTTGTATTTATCTTGCACTGGATTACTGTATTTTTGTTTTGAAGTGCTGAAATTTGTGGAACCAATTTGTAGTTTGTGGGAGGAATAAGGGGATATTTTTGAAGTGTGTTTTCAGTACAGGTAAATTTGTGGTAAGTAAATCCCTTAGGGGAGGTGCTGCCGGATTTTCCGTTGGAAGGTTCGGTGGTATTTCCCTGGGATCAGGGCTGTCTAGAGTTCCGGAGGAGGAATTTTGGACGGGTCCTGACATTAAGTCTTTCTCATTTTCTGCCTTAAGTATATGATATTCGATGTGGAAACTTTTTGGTGATGGGAATTTAAATTAAATTAATTATTTAATAGGAAATGTATATGAAGGAAGCGTGAAATAACTTTTTATTAAAACAACCTACAAAAGGGAAGGGTATACAATATTTGAAAGTATAGAAAACTACAATTCATGTGAGATTTTTTTATTTAGACAATATAAAGCTTCGTATTGATTATTTTCACAACAGAAACTGGAATGAGTCATTTATAGATGGTAAGATGCTTCCCTTGTGACCGTCACAAGGCATTTATCTGAAGGGGCTGGTATTGGGAGGTAATTAATTGGAGCTTCTGGATTAACACGTTCGATCCTGTTTAACAACATAATTAACCATAAATTAGTGGAAATTATGATAGAGTAAAGAGTGCCTTACAATCAGCACATATAAAATTGAGAATAAATCACCAACAAACAAGTTCTCTTATATTTGTTGAAATAAATTAATTCTTTATCTCCTATTTGAATAAGGTTATTCCAGAGTGGTTTTTGAGTTCAAATCCCATCATTTATAATAATAATAATAATAATAATAATAATAATGATGATGGTAGAAGATTGGGTTGGCCCAAAGTAACTCACTTGTAATAAAGTAGAAAATAGTGAAGGAATATTATGATCTCTAGCTTGGCTAGTTCCTGGCCTGGGCAAGATCTGGCTCCTGCTCCAAAGGGAAGGAAAGACCCTGCTTTGGGTTTCTCATTCTATTCACAATTTAAACAAGATAAAATTTCAGTGATAAATATACAAGAAAATATAGTTAACCCATCACATAGGGAAAAAAAAATTTATTCAACTTACATCCCATCTTCCAGGAATGAATTCTTTAGGTTTTATATGAAGTTCAGGATCCAAATGAACACCTCTATTCATCACCATAACTTTCCATCCTTTTGGTATGATATAACCTGAATAATATGCAGTGTTTTCTTATAATTAATCCGTATAAAGATGATGATGATAATAATAATAATAATAGAAAAAGATTGAATTTCCACGATTAATATTTGAACTTTCTCACCATTCAGCTTAACATCAACAATGGACTCTCGGAAATTTGCCATAGAGATAGTTGTTCTGCGTAAAGTCTCATCAATTACCTAAAAACTCAAATCGTATGAAGCATTTTAATTTTTGCATGAACAATATTTAGTTAAATATATAGGCTTAACATAATAAAGTTTGACAGGTTTACCTTAGCAAGATATTCCATTTGCCTTGTTTCTTTTAGATTCAGTCCCTTCTGTGTATTCGGTCTTCTCTTCATGATTTCCTGTTGCTCTTCCTGTAAAAAAAATAAAAAATAAAAAATAGTTAATTTTGATTACTTTATAAAAAAGCATATTTTATTTTTATTTTTTGGCAAATATTTATTTATTTAATTTTATTCTTTGATATCAAGGATGGTGAGCTTCAAAATTCGAACTACGGATTACAAGAAGAGAAATAGTGGCTCTGTTCTGTCCTTGTCGTTTATTCTCTAGGAGACTAAAAAAAGAAAAAAAAAAAAATGTTTCCTTGATTCTAGAAGTTATAGCATGTCCCCTGGTCATAGAACCGCGTGGAGCCATTGAATTATTTTGGCTAAAATAAAAGTTTTTTTATTTATAATATTATTATTTTTTATTCTTTTTAAAATTAATTATTCAGTAGAATCCTTGAAACTTTTCAAACTATACCATATTTTGAAAACACCAACCTTGGCTTTTTGTAAGATGTGAGGATTCTCCAGTAGGTAAATCACTGTCCATAATATTCCATGTGCTGAACTTTCATGACCAGCTAACAAGTACGACAGTAATAAATCTATAATTTCTTCATCCTCTAGTGTCCCACCATCTTCATCTTCTGCTTCCAGGAGCAATCCTATCAAATCCTTCTTTGCATTTGGTAATTGATAACTCTTACATGCTCTCTTCTCATCCAAAATAGACTGAAAGATTTTCACCAGCTTCTTCCGTGCCTAATGTAAATGGTAAAACCGGTAAGTCAACATCATGCAATTAAGTCCCTCTTAGTGGGAAACGTTGCCCAAATAACATTTGTGATAATATATAAAATGTTGATATAGTTATTTTGTGTGTGGGTGAAAAATTCATCCTATTATAGATAATAGGACAGCGAAAGATCCCCTATTACTCTAGTAATAAGATGAATTATTTATAAAAATTAATATGCTGAAAACTATTTTTTAATTTATTATATAAAACATTATAACTTAGATAAAAAAGATAAAACTCACATTGATTAATTTCTTTTATTTGATTTTTATGTATGGATTAGTTCGTTTAGGCAAAATATTTTTTAATATTAAAAATCTAATTTGAAAGAATAAACCTTTAATCCTTAGCATTTAAATTTCTATGCCATGATGTAACTTATATTTTTACTATATATACACATCAGCATGTGGGAGATGGGAGACAGTGCTTTATGAAATATATATATATATATATATATATATATATGGGAGATAGCATACACATCAGAATTTTTAGGTAGTGCTTTACCAATGGATCCTCACCATGTGTAACAAATAAGGATGAGAATTTTACCTTGAGAGCTTTATGAAATGGAAAACCAGGAAGATTAATGGGCAGAGAGTAATTCATTCCTCCAATTAAATCAGTATAGAGTGTATTCACGGTTGCCACAATTGAAGCACTGTCCTCTCCCATGAAAACATGTGTGATGACCTTAAAGCCCATCTTCCTCGTCTCTGTCAGCAGCTCAACCGGTTCCTTCATGCTGGATACTTCTTCCAATGTTTTTACTCCGATTTCTTCAATGTATTCAATGTACGACAAAAGCGCCTCGTGGCCGCTCAACGGAGCTGTTGTTAGGCGGCGCATCCGCCTGTGCTCCTCTTTCGTTACGCTGTGCAATGCTTTTCTCCCTGTTAGGATATATGTTGCTTTAGGGTAGCCATGTTTGAGCTCTTCCATGTTTTGGAGAACCTTCCTGCTTGTTTCGGGTGCACATACAATGATAGTTGGTTTCCCAAACAAGAAGGCCCTGTATATGCCAGTCTTTCCATATCTGCATCATCATGAGAAAAATTTGAACTAAACCATTCTTTAAAAGTTTCACGATCCAATTAACATATATGCTACAATAAAAGCACCACATGTTCTAGATTTTGGAAGAAAAGCACTACATGTTCTAAAAGAGATGGACTGAATTTATTTTCACTATTGTTTATGAATACGTATATTCATATACAGAAATTCTCAAATATAGGATTTTGGAAGTTCAGGATCTTTACTCCTGCACTTAAAGGCATATATATATATATATATATATATATATATAATATCAATCATTTACTGTGATGTTTTCATAGTTTTCTTATTATGTTTTTTATTAGTAGCTTTTGAATTATTTTAAAGACTAAAATTTATAAATATTAGATAAATTATATAAGTTTAATTAGTGATATACTAAAATTTAATAAGAGTAACATGAATCATGTCTAGATATTTTTTAAACCTCAACTATATCTTTTAAATCTCATTTTCTGAAATAATTTAAAAACAGATAAATAATTCTTTAATGGAAAAGCCATCAAAATGTCCCTGATAAGAGAATTTCTATATAAATGTATTTTTAATCTCATGAAAGCCCAACAATAAGGGAGTGTGAAAGTAGATTTTGGACAAAAATTTTGAATATAGTAGCAAGTAATTATATATTACTAACATTTGTAAATATGCATGACAGAAACCTGGAGATAAGACCATTGATGAAAGATTCAGGATCTTGAGAATTGAAAGCTTTGAGGAAAGCTAACAAGTTCCCGATAATAGGCCAACCTAAGTCACCAGGAGGCAGATGAGATTTTATCTCCCTCTCAAGCAATCCAACATAAAACAACTCGTTGAATTTCCTAAGAAACCCAAATACAAACAAACAGCAACCTAATAGAATTGCAAACAATAATAAGAAATCCAACTCCATTTTGATCGTTTTCGTATCTCTCTCTTTCTCACTTGTATAAAATCATGCTATCCTGCCTCCATATTTATAGGCGTGTGTGTGTGTTCAGTATAGCATGCCATACAACAACAATACTAATATATTTTCTTTTATCTTATATTTAATACAAATTAATGTCCACATTTTGACCCAACCTATTCAATATGCACCAGCCATTTTTGGCAATATATATATATATATACCGACCACCCATTATAGGCGTGTGTGTGTGTGTGTATGTCTTTTTTTTTTTTTTTTTTTTTTTAAAAAAAGAAAAGAAAAATTGTTTTAAGAAGTTCAAATTTAAGTTTTTCTAAAAAAACTCATTTTTTAGCTTCATGTGAAAAACTCAAGAAATATTTAATATAGTTTTTTTTTTTTTCTTACTTACAAAGAAAAACTTATTAACTTTTTATTAATAATACTTTTTTTCTAGAAAAGATTTATCATGAGAAGTTTTATAAGCAAAAGCTTTACACATGGCCCAGCAACGATAATATATATATATATATATATATATATATATTTTTAATGGAAAGAAATAATTCCAATCTAAATTATGCAGTTTCTTTAAGAACCAAACACATCGCATCAAATTTCTCTATCTACCTCAGACTCTCATATATATATATATATATATATAAAATATATAAAGTGACGGTAAAAGTGTTAAGAAATCAATTTGTATTTAACTATCCAATTCCTTTTAGGTAAATCATCAGTTACGTATCCAATTCATCAACAACAATTCCAATCTAAATTTTATATGCACTTTCAAACCAAACACACATCAAATCAAATTCTCTATCAACGTCATGCATTAATCAACAAAATTATGCTAGCTAAATCAACAAAGTCAAAATAAAATATACATAAAATTTGAAAGATTTGAATATTCTTCTTTTTTCAATTTTTGAATGAATTGAATCTAAAACTTAACACATAAAGTGAATGGACATTATTATTAGGTTGTTGGACATTATAACAGGACCTGCTTCTAGATTCTTGCTAGGACCCTAGATAGCCTTACACCACCAACAAATACCCTATAATACTATGAAAATATTTTGTCATAAAAGATACCTAACACGATGAAGAATGTGACGATCAATGTGAGCAGGATACAATGTATTGGTAGGCTATCTAGTATTCAATCCCACATCATTTATGTATAAATTAAGGGATGATTCAAATGTAATAATAGTTACTCTTATAACGTCGATGCTTTTTTCAAAGCGGTTGATTTTAGGATTCGAAAGAACTTCGAAACTAGCATGCTTGAGTGAGAGTACTCCAAGGATAGATGACCCAGGAGGTGACAGGTCTGCGAGTGGAGACAAGATGTTACAAACAGTATCAAAGCTTATACCTGACTAGAAGTGTGCTAGTGAGGATGTTGGATCCTAAGGGAATTGGATTGTGACCACTTAAACCACTAGTGTGGGTATGTATGGGGTACTGATAGGCTACTTGGTGTCCAATTCTACATCTCTCGAATGTAGATCATGAAATAATTTAACTGTAATAATAGTTACTTTTATAACGGTGACATTAGGGGTCATACCTATCGGAACCCTAACATGGACACAACTAAGAGAAACCCCATCGGAAGTTCTACAGAAAATCTATTAGCATATTCCTTGTAAACTAGATTCTCCCAAACATTCCCTTCACAAAAACTTACTCCAACCTTTTTTTCCCCACCTTACTATAAGTTTCCATAACATGTAGGAATGCAAATATAATTAAAGATTAGTAAATCACAAATACCTTGATATGTGTTGGGACACTATCTATAACTTACTATCTGAACCTCAAGATGGCCATGACTCTTCCCATGTATTAACTTGGCGTAAAAAATATGTACTTTTATAAATTTATAATCGTTCACACCTCCCACTTACTGCAGTTCTACATTTTTACAGTGCTTCATAATATACCATAGATAGTTGTTAAAAAAAAAAAAGATAATAAGAATAATATTAAATAAATAAATAAACACAACTTGGGTCTCAGATCCTAAATTATACGGCCTACCTTTTTTTACATCGAAGAAATATACAAATATAAGTCATACCATTGAGATCCGACAAACTGTAAAATGTCTTTTAATAAAACAAATTTACATTAGTACATACTCATAGAAATAATACTTTGAAATTTGAATAGCTGAGGTCATTAAATTAATTCCAATAAATTCAGCACTATTCATAATCAATCTAAATACACATTTCCAATATACACATACACATAAACAAGAATATGTACAAAATTTTTTGAAAGATTTGAGTGATTTGCCTAAAGAAAATACACCTGCTCGAAAATTGCAATACTTGCCCAAATGCTACAATACCTAGTGAATGATGAAATAACCTTAAAGCAGTAATAAAATATAATTTTTGTATTAATTAGCATGTTATAAAACTAATTAATTGATTAACCAATTGAACTAATTTCAAGCTATTAATTAATATGTAGTAAAACAAATTAACTAATTAAATAAAATTATTAAAGGATATAACTTTCGAAATATGGGATCAACCATGTCAATTTGCCGTCTATGGCCTCACTCCATCTTTTGAAAACTTGTGAAGCTCAACTCTTCATAATAACATCTTTGACATCCATTGCCACACTTCTTGGATCTACAAAGTGTACTTAAAATCTATGTACTCTAGAATCACATTTTCATATAGAATACTGAAATAAACAAATTATAAACCAACAAATTATGATTTGAAATATATATATATATATATATATATAATATAGGTGAAAATAAAAAATTAATTGAACAATATTTTTACTTACCTCATGTACAATAATTATTTGGTCCATATTGCAAAATGCCCGGATGTCGTCCTCTGATAAGGATGCAAAGTGTTGATTGACAACAATTTTTTTTTTCCCTAAGTTTATTTGGAAGATAGATTCCTGTGATAAACCACCCATTATCATCCAAAGAAGCTGCACTTTGGGGGGCATTTTAGCACTTCTATCATCTATGCTTTGTCCTCCAGGTACTGCAAATGACTGTGACTTTTAGGATTGAGGTGTACTATTGGAGGCCGGATTACCAAGTGACTTGGCTTTGGTAGCTGTATAAATAAATTTACCAATTTTTAACATGTTATATATTTAAATAATTATCACATTGAAATATAATTAAAATGTAGGTCATGAAAATGATTATTACTGACAGGACCCGTCCTGGGAACCCTCCCAGGATCTTCCGGTGATCCTGACTAGTGAAGTTCCACTGGACAATCCTTAAAAAATATCCAATGGAACCTCATCTTAAAACGTAGGTAATCAAACACCAGCATTAACATTAATACCTTAATATATATATATATATATATATATATATATATAAATAAGTCCACAACCGGCCTACTGTACTACAGGCCATAACTACATACATGAGTACCATGGTCTCTACTGAATCCCATATTTAAAATCAGAGCATTCTAAGAGTGTCAACAAACTCTATGAGTACAAATAAGTAATAAATGTCCAGAAGATAACAATAGGTAAAGAAAGGATAAATACGGCTGCTGTAGTGGAAGGAAACAAGTGATAAACTGTGCGCGAGGTAGACTGCTACTAACTGCCTGGGCCTAGGGGAACGAATTTAAAATAATAAAACGTGAGAAAAAGAAATTTCAGTGAGTGGCATAGTATAATAGAAAAATAATGATTTATTTCTAAAAAATCTTTCTCTCAAGACCTCTCATTCCACTCGTTTGAAAAGTTCCCCGTTTAAAAATCATTTCACAAAACTCAAACTTGTACCACAATTAATATCATAAAAATCAATGCTCAACAGTATGAATGAACGATCATTGTAATATTATGAAATATCTCAAATCAAGATATAAACATTTGAGCATAAACTATAATAAATATAGTTCCACCAAATAAATATGAAAATGCAGAAATCACCATAATATTTGTAAATCAACAATATATAAAAACATATACAATGTACCATACGATGTACCAATTTGCAAATCATGGGATACACCCACCTCACGACCCTCAATATATGAATGGTGTTGTGGAAATAATAAATAACCATCGGGATGTACCCAACCTCATGGTCCGTGGCAATATAAACAGTTAGATGATACCAACCTCACGGCACCGTGGTAATAATAATAAACCGTCGGATAAACCCGACCTCACAGTCCGTGGTAATAATAGATAACCATTGGATGAAACCAACCTCACGGCATCGTGGTAAAGCCAGCGCGCTGTAATATAATATAATATAATACTGATCCAAGATATTGGTCACACATGGTACATCAATTTAAAAATAACCACTACAGTATACATGAAACAATCTTGTAAGATTATATATATACTTTTCCAAACGATACTTCAAAAATCTTAATTAAATACTTCAAAAATCTCAAAACATCATTTCATACGAAAACCAGAAATACCACAGTGAAATATATTCACCATAAACCAATTTTAAGCACATAAAATTATAAAATATTTGATCCTGCTTAAAATTATATGATTTTCAATCTGGTTTCTCAAACCAAATAGTTTCCAAAATGATTTAAAACCTCAATTTAATTACCAAAATATTTAAATACCACAAGTCCATTTATGGACCCATTAAAATTGGAAATCACTTAACATATTATCAAAAGTCATATAAAATGATAACACATATATGTGAAAGCAAATATTTATATATGCATAAAACAACATTTCAATCAAATGGTATATACAGAAAATATTTAAGCCACATATATATTATACTATATACCCAAAACATTTAAAAATGATATAACAACTCACAGTATTGTAGATGCTCATGCCTGCTCTTCTATAGGATCGCCTCCAGGCTCAACTCGAGTGCCTGTAATATAATAAAATATTCCTCAGGCTCCAAACAACTAAACCAGAGACACTTGTATAACCCAAATGTCTCAAAATGATTTACAGTACTACAAAATTGCATAAATTGGACACCGGGCAATCCAATTATACCGCGTGTCCTTAGGACCCGATATCCAAAATTGGGGATTTTCACCCAAAGCCTAATTTTTCGAAATCGAACCACCTAATGGGTCCTAATAATATCCAATTTCACTAATTCAACTCCAATTTTAACTAATTTGACCAATTTTGTCCAAACACAGTCCCCAACTTATCCGAAAATTAACTAATTGATCTAAAAATGGAAAAATTATCAAACGACCTCCAAAATTCACAAACTTTATATTGACAGAAAGCTCAAGAGACAAGGAACTCATCAGTATGCTCACCTTGGTCCAAAGTTTCCTTCGATGGCCGGAAAACACTGTTGAAGCATCGGCCGAACTTCCCGTTGTCGGATCTTTCAAACGGTGAGGAATCTGGACAAAATAACCATGGAAATGAGCTCAGAGGGGTCGAAAATAGGGGCAAATGTGTATGGGTTGGCCTGAAATGGCCAAAAAATGAGAAAATCCGGTGACCCACCTCGCCGGCTGCCACAGACTTCGCCAGCCAGATTTGGGAGCGTCCAGCCACTTCTTGCCGTGAAATTTCACGGCTGAGCTCACCTTCAAGTGATCTTTCTAGTTGGCTGGCGCGTGTAAGTGGTGGTTGGCCAGAAATGGACAAAACGACAGTAGCCCGGTTCAACGGTAAATGGGTCGAAACGACCCAGTTCGGACCCACGGGTCTGAGGAGAGAATTTCTCAAGTTTTGGGGTAGAAATGGATATTTTGGGCAATGTTTCCTGTTTGACACGCTTACCTAGGCTTATATAAAGCCTTGGGTCACTAACAAACAAAGACTGGGGACTGGCTTGGATACTGATTTAAAACTTATACTTAAAACTTCTCAGAACCATAACTTTTTATTCGTAACTCAAAATTTAGCGTGTCGCCAGTCTATGAACTCGTATCGATGAGATCCACACAATGGTACCTTAGTAAAACCAAAAATATTGGCTATTGAAAAGGTCAACTTGAACCCATATATTGTTCACTTGGTCAAACTTAATCAAACTTAGTCAATTTGGTCAAACTTGTTTAATCATGCATATTTTTTGGTACGGGGTGTTACAATTACCTTATCATTGAGTAAAATAATTAGATACCTTCACCAAACACAAAATGATACCAATACTTCTCCTACCATCACAAAGTCAAATGTAGGAAATGGTAATGGGGCTGCAGGATGAAATGGCTCCTAACGTTGACTCGAATATTGTCTCGCCCCAATATGATTTCATGGCATGCATCATCACTACTTGAAGGAAACATGACTCATCTTGCCACTACATTTTCAATTGTACCTTGGGCAAGATTGCATTGTACACCCACATTACAAAACAAAAAACCATATTAATAATAAAAATAATTAATAATAAAAAATAATATAAGTATACAAACCATATTGTATATAAACTTATACGTTACAATTACCTGTGGTTGTGCTGGAGGTAATGGATCAAAAGGTGCTGCAACAGGAGGTGATTGATGGACTGTAGGAGATGATACCCATATATTGTTCACGAATTGACAGTTTGGGTCAAAATAGCCATATTCGTCTGCTTGTCAGCCACCTCTTTCCTCAACCATCTGATTTCTTTATCTTTGGCACTCACTAACTTTTTGTTGTGAACTCTATCGTGGGAAGTGTCAATATTCAATTGGAGTCACCCCATGACCTACTGCCCTAACTCCACCCTTGTGCTCAAGCATTCCCAAAACCAATGTCAATATATCATTGGGGCAATTAAGATTAATATTCAATTTTCCTTTAGCATATTGGTCTAATAGTTCAAGCTGCAATAATTATATAATAAAAAATAATTAATTGACCAAAATAAATATAAAGCTTATTACTATATATTATAAATTATATATATTATAAAATTATATTACCAATCTAATTATAATTTATATTACTAATATAAATTATATTAGTAATATATATTTAATAGTATGTTAATAAAAATGATTAGTATAATAAATTA
The DNA here is from genome assembly GCF_031755915.1 of Ziziphus jujuba. Lineage (NCBI taxonomy): Eukaryota > Viridiplantae > Streptophyta > Magnoliopsida > Rosales > Rhamnaceae > Ziziphus > Ziziphus jujuba. Next base: position 14,660,225 of record NC_083384.1, read on the forward strand.
TTATATATCCGTACATATTATTATAAATTAAACATATCACTCACAATTCTTTGTCCAATTTCAACAGTTTCAGCAGTTAGCTAATTTCCATCTTTAATGGTGCGACCTGCTATCAACAGCAACTCGCGTTGAATCCAATTGAAGTTCCCTGTTTTCACTTGCTGTATGTTAAAAAGAACTAAAATTAGATGATGATATACATAAAAACAATATTAGTTAAGTAAAAAATGGCTACATGTAATACGCATCACTTAAAACTCAAATCTAGCATATCCCACACAAGATGACCCATGATTAAACTTTTGTTTTTTATTATTATCTTTTATTTTTATTTTAGTTTAGATCGAGACCGACAAAGCTTCTGCAAAAACAAATAAAAAAATTAACATATAATATTTTCAACATATAAATAGTTATAAACATTGTTATAAGTAAAATTTTTACCGCAAATTCTTCAGTTGATCTTTGCTGTAAAAACTCATCGCAGCTTTCTTGTAAGATGAATTCATATTGCTCATGCTTTGGTGTATCACCAATTTCTATCTCATATTCCTTCTAATATTTCAAGACAAAATCCTTATATAATGTGCATTTGAATTTTCTTCATTTCTTTGCACAATCGCTAAGTGTCTTATCCCTACATTTCTCAGTCTTATTGAAATATTGTTGTATACATCAATTAATATTAATTCATAATATTATTATGTATTAGTAATAAAAATCGTTAACATTACTATTACAATAAAATTAATATGACAAATATAATATTTTTAATTAATTAGCAATACTTTTTAGTAATAAAATAGTAATGAAATTTATATTAATATTATTATGTTAGAATTTACAGATCTAAATATACATAATAAATTACATTAATAATAAATTACTAACCTCCAAATACAGTCATTGATAAATTAAATCTTTAATCCTGCAAAACAGAAAACAACGTAAAATAGTGCCTATAGACACAACACTCTCAAACCACTCTTAATGATTTTTGAAAATCCTAATCACAAAATACCATATGTATCTGTTTGCTTGCCCTAGACTTTTTATATTCTCTGCAAGTCAGACTTACCAACTAATTTTTAACACACACAAAATAATAATAACTTAATAATATAATAATAAAATATATAATATGGGTAAGTCAATGGGCTTATAAAGAGAGTTGGTCTTCCAGTCCAATGGACAAACTGGAGTCTTATAGAGAGTGTGTGACCAAGGGTCCTATTACAAAATAATGAAATAAACCAGTCTCATTAATGACATAAATAGGCCTTGTAAGTGAGTAGTTGATTATGTTAAGTCCACAAACATTTATTTATTATTTAACATTCTCCAATTTGAACTGCATAATCATCATTATATATATAATCCAAACTCACTTACTATAGATTCTCCCGAACCATAATACCATTTCATCTAAATATATAGCATGCCGACAGAACACAACAATATACTAGACTAGACAGTAGACATTCTTTCATTAAATCTCTCAAAACATGATATCATTTCAACTGAGCACTTTGCATGCCATAAACTCGGTCTAGGTGGTAGAGATTTACCTAGCCATGTGTAATCTCCAACATACAATACCATTTCATCCGAGCACATTGTGTATCAACAGGATACAACAATACACCCAAACTAGATAGTAGAGACTCACCATGGTACCTGTAGATCAACATACACATATACATAGACTAAAAGTCTCAACAAGCCTGTAAATATAAGGAGCAATAATATGTGTAATAAATTATCTCATAAATAAATAATGATCCACATATATCAATGTATCAATATACTTAAAGAAATAAATAATTGTAACACCCCGTACCAAAAATACACATATTTTAATAAGTTTGACCAAGTTGACTAAGTTTGACCAAGTGAACAATATGTGGGTGTAAGTTGACTTTTTCAATGGTCAATATTTTTTGTTTAACTGAGGTACCATTGTATAGATCTCGTTGATACGAGTTCATAGACTAGTAGCATGCCAAATTCCGAGTTACGGATAACAAGTTATGATTCTGAGAAATTTTAAGCATGAGTTTTATATCAATATCCAAACCAGTCCTTAGTTTTTGCCTGTTAGTGATCCAAGGCTCTATATAAGCCTCAGTAAGCATGCCAAACAAGAAGCAAAGCCCAAAATACTCATTTCATCTAAAAAACCCGAGATATTCTCCCCCAGACCTGTGGGTTCTAACTGGGTCATTTCGACCCGTTTACCGTCGAACCGGGTCACCTACGTTTTTGCCTATTCTAGCCACCAACCTTGTACACGCGCCAACCAAAAAGAAAGACCACATTGAGGCCTTAGCCATAAAATTTCATGGTGAACAACGACTGGACGCGCCCGGATTTGGCCGGAAAGACGGCGGTGGTCGACGAGGTGGGTTGCCGAATTTTCTCAATTTTTGGCCATTTTAGGCCAACCCATACATCTTTTCCACTATTTTCATTCTCGTGGTTATTTTTCCCATATTCCTCATTGTTTGGGAGATACTACGACTTGAAGTTTAGCTAAAGATTTAACTAAGTTTTTCAACCACCGGAGAAATATTTGGACTAAGGTGAGCATACTGGTGGGTTCCTTGTCTCTTGGGCTTTCCATCAATATAAAGTTTGTGAATTTTGGAGGCTGTTTGATAATTTTTCCATTTGTGGGTCAATTAGTTAATTTTCGAAAAACTTCGGACGGTGTTTCGACAAGATTAGTCAAATTGGTTAAAATTGGAGTTGGATTAGTGAAATTGGATATTATTAGGACCCATTAAAAGGTTCAATTTTGAAAAATTAAGCTTTGGGTGAAAATCTCCAATTTTGGATATCGGATCCTAAGGGTATGCGGCATCCTTGGACTGTCCGGTGTCCAATTTATGTAATTTTATGGTACGATAAATTATTTTAAGACATTTGGATTATACAAGAGTCTCTGGTTTAGTTGTTTAGAGCTTGAGGAATATTTTATTATAGTACAGGCACTCGAGTTAAGCCTGGAGGCGAGCCTGTAAAGGAGCAGGGCAGTACTGTGAGTGATTATAATTTTAAAAAATATTTTGGGTGTATAGTATAATATATATGTGGTTTGAGTATGTTACTTATACTTATCGTTTGATTTGAATGTTCATTTTATGAATATATGAGGATCTGCTTTTATATTTATGTGTTATCATTTTATATGACTTTTATAAATATTTTAAATGTTGGCAATTCTAATGAGTTCATGAATGAACTTATGGTATTTGAATTGAGGTTTTAGATCACTTTGGAAAATAATTGATTTGAGAAAACATATTGAAAATTATATGATTTTAAGCACTTTCAAATATTTTGAAAATTTTTAGGTACTTAAAATCAGTTTATGGTGAATGTATTTCACTGTGGGATTTCTGGTTTTCGTATGAAATGATGATTTAAGATTTTTGAAATATTTAAATAAGCGGTGGAAGTTTAAATGTTAATTATGATTTATGATACAGTATCGTTTGGAAAATTATATATATATAATCTTACAAGATTGTTTTAAGGATACTGTATCAGTTATTGTTATTTGATGTACCATATAGTACTAGAGTTTCGGTTCAATATTACATTACAGCACGTTGGGTTTGCCATGGTGCCGTGAAGTTGGTTTTATCCAACGGTTTCTTATTACCAGGGATTATGAGGTCGGGTTTAACCGACGGTTTAGTATTACCACGATGCCGTGAGGTTGGTTTCATCCAATGGTTTATTATTGTCACGGACTGTGAGATCGGGTTTAACCGACGATTTATTAGTATTGTCACGGTACCGTGAGGTTGGTTTCACCCAACGGTTTATTCATTGCCACGGATCATGAAGTTGGGTACGTCCCGACAGTTTTATTATTTTCCACGATGCATTCATATATTAAGGATCGTGAGGTGGGTATATTCCATGGTTTACAGTTTGGTACATTGTATATGTTTTGAGTACATTGATGGTTTTCAAATATTGTGGTTATTACTGCACTTTCGTAATAATTTTGTGAAACTACATTTATAATATTTATGCTCAATTTTTACATCTTGATTAAGGCATTTTATAATATTATATTGATTATTCACTTTATACCTTTTGAGCATCCATTTCATGATATTGAATTGGGGTACAAGTTTGGATTTTGTGAAATGATTTTTAAACGGGAAACTTTTCAAACAAGTGGAACGAGATGTCTTGAGAGAAAGATTTTTACAGAAATAAATTATTATTTTTCTATTATACTATGCCGCTCACTGAGATTTCTTTATCTCACATTTTATTGTTTTAACTCTGTTCTCCTAGGTCTAGGCAGTTAGTAGCAGTCTACCTCGCGCTCAGCCTGTCACTTTGTTCCTTCCACAATAGCAGCAGTATTATCTTTTCTTCATCTTATCTTTATCTTTCTGGACATCGTTTGTTTCTTATTTGTACTTTTAAACCTTCTTAATACTCTTAGAATGCTCTGATGTAAATATTGGACTCAATAGAAATCATATTACTTATGTGTGTAGTTATGGCTTGTGGTACTACAGGTTTGTTGTGGACTTGTGCTGTTGTTGATTTATTTAATATTTATACATTGAGATATTATTGATTTGCTGGTGTTCGTTGTCCATGTTTTAAGGTGAGGTTCCATTGGATATTCTCTAGGGCTTGTTTAGTGGGACTTCACTAGTCGGGACCACCCGGGAAGTCCTGGGAGGGTTCCCCGGGCGGTTCCGGTCATAATACTCAACATGGATGTTACTACAAAATACATAATATACTCCCACTGACCCACAGTAGTCTCAACTACCTAACAATCCCATACGGGATACATGCTCCTCAAATATGTCTATTGGTAAGGCCTTGGTAAGTGGATCTACCACTATGCTGTAAGTAGGCTTGTGAACAACAGTAATGAGGCATTCTTCAACTTTCTCCTTAACCACAAAATACTTAACATCAATGTACCTCGCTCCAGGGTTACCTTTTAAATTCTTGGAGAAAGACACTGCTACAGTATTGTCACAATACATCATAACATGCTTTTAATAGAGTCAACTACTCCCAACTCATGAATAAAATTCCGAAGCCAAACCGCATGACAAGTAGCCTCATAACATGCCACATACTCTGCCTCCATAGTCAAGGGTGCTGTCACAGATTGCTTGGCACTCCGCCAAGACATAACACCTCTTGCCATGACAGGATCCACCCCGAGAATCCTTCCAAGATCACCCAGGTGGTCCCGCCTAATGAAGTTCCACCGGACAATCTCTAAAGAATATCCAACGGAACTTCACCTTAAAACGTGGACAACCAAACACAAGCATTAACAATAATAATTCATTATATAAATATAAACCACAACAGCATAAAAATTCACAACCGGCCTATTGTACTACAGGGCATAACTACACATGTATCTAGTAGGATCTCTACTGAATCCAATATCTAAATCAGAGCATTCTAAGAGTAATTGGAAAGTTTAGAAGTACAAGTACATAACAAATAAATTCGAAAGGATAATGATAAATAAAGAAATGATAAATACTGCTGCTGTCGTGGAAGGAATAAAGTGATAGGCTGTGTGCAAGGTAGACTGCTACTAGCTGCCTGGGCCTAGAGGAATGAATTTAATAGAAATAAAACATGAGATAAAGAAATCTCAGTGAGTGGCATAGTATAATAGAAAAATAATAATTTATTTCCATAAAAATATTTCTCTCAAGACTTCTCGTTCCACTCATTTGAAAAGTTCTTTATTTAAAAATCATTTCACAAAATCTGAACTTGTACCCCAATTTAATATCATAAAACCAATGCTCCAAAGTATAAAGTGAACGATCATTGTAATATTATAAAATGTCTTAATCAAAATATAAATTGAGCATAAAATATTATAAATGCAGTTCCACAAAATAAATATGAAAGCGCAGTAATAACCACAATATTTGAAAACCAATAATATACTCAAACGTATACAATATACCATAAGATATACCAATCCGTAAACCATGGGATACACCCACCCCACGATCTTCAATATACGAAACGTGTCGTGGAAATAATAAACCGTCGGGACGTACCCAACCTCACGGTCCATGGTAATAATAAACCGTTGGGTGAAATTAACCTCATGGCAATGTGACAATAATAAACAGTCGGATAAACCGGACTTCACGGTCCGTGGCAATAATAAACTGTTGGATGAAACCAACCTCACAGCACCGTGACAATAATAAACCATCAGATAATCTTGACCTCACAGTTCGTGGCAATAATAAACCGTTGGGTGAAACCAAACTCAAGGCATCGTGGCAATATTAAACCTTCAGTTAAACTCGACCTCATAGTTCGTAGCAATAATAAACCGTTGGGTGAAACCAACCTCACGGTACTGTGGCAAACCCAGCACGCTGTAATATAATACTGAACCGAAACTCTGATACTATATGGTACATCAATTAAAAATAACCGATATAGTATCCTTAAAATAATCTTGTAAGATCATATATACTTTTCTAACAATACTGTATCATAAAAAATACTTTAATATTCAAATTCAACCGCTTATTTAAATATTTAAAAATTTTCAAATCATCATTTAATGCTAAACCAGAAATGCTACGGTGAAATATATTCACCATAAACCAATCTTAAGCACGTAAAATTATTAAATATTTGAACATGATTTTCAATCCGCTTTCTTAAATCAATTATTTTTTGAAATAATTTAAAACTTCAATTCAATTACCAAAATATTTAAATACTATAAGTCCATTTATAAACTCATTAAAATGGAAAACTGTTTAAACTATTGTCAAACGTCGCATAAAATGATAACAAATATAAGTAAAATCAAATATTACATATGCATAAACCAAACATTTAAATCAAATTGTATACACATAAAATATTCAAAGCACGTATATACTATACTACATACCCAAAATATTTTAAAAATAATAACCACTCACAATACTGTAGATGATCACTCCTGCTCCTCTGTAGGATCACCTCCAGGCTCAACTCGAGTACCTGTAGTATAATAAAATATTCCTCAGGCTCCAAATAACTAAACCAAAGACACTTGTATGACCCAAATGTCTTAGATTAATTTTTAGTAGTATGAAATTACATAAATTTAACACCAGACAGTCCAATTATATTGTGTGTCCTTAGGACTCGGTATCCAAAATTGGGGATTTTCACCCGAAGTATAATAATATCCAATTTCACTAATCCAACTCCAATTTCAACCAATTTGATCAATGTTGTCCAAACACAGTCCCAATTTATCCAAAAATTAACTAATCGACCTAAAAATGGAAAAATTATCAAACGACCTCCGAAATTCAAAAATTTTATATCAACGGAAAGCCTAAGAGACAAGGAACCCATAAGCATGCTCACCTTAGTTCAAAAGTTCCTCCGGTGGTTGAATATTTGTTCGAAATTCCCATTGTTGGATCTCTCAAACAATGAGGAATCTGGGCAAAATAACCATGGAAATGAGCTCAGAGGGTCCAAAAATGGTAGGAAAGGTCTATGGGTTGGCCTGAAACAGTCGTAAAAATAGGAAAATCTGGCGACCCACCTCGCCGATCGCCTCCGCCTTCATTGGCCAGATCCCGGCGCGTCCAACCACGGTTCATCGTGAAATTTCACGGTCAAGCTCACCTCAACGTGGTATTCCTCCTTGGATGGTGCATGTAACAACTTGGTGGCCACAATGGGCAAAAACGATGATGACCCGGTTCGCCATTACATAGGTCGAAACGACCCAGTTAGGATCCATGGGTTTAGAGGAGAAATTTCTCAAGTTTTGGGAATGAAATGGGTATTTTGGAATTTTGTTTCCTATTTGGCATGCTTACTAAGACTTATATAGAGCCTTGGATTGCTAACAGAAAAAGACTGGGGACTGGTTTGGACACTGATATAAAACATATGTTCTTTAGTACTCTGAAGATATCTAAAGACCTTTTTAACTGCTTGATAATGAATAGGACCTGAATCACTAATAAATCTACCAAGCATACCCACAACAAAAGCTATATCAGGCTGTATACAAACTTGAGTATACATCAAACTACTCACTGCTGAAGAATAGTGAACATTTCTCATCACCATCCTCTCTTTATCATTCTTGGGATATTGATTCTTAGAAAACTATCACCCTTCATGACCGATACACTTCCAGGAGAACAATTGTGCATATCAAATCTCTTTAGGATTTTATCAATATAGACTCTCTGAGACAACTGCAATACATAATTAGTCCTATCTCGAACGATCTTGATGTCCAAAATAAAAGAAGTCTCACCAAGATCTTTCATATCAAAATGATTGCACAACATCTACTTTGTCTCAGCCAATAGGTTAGTATCATTAGTAGCTAAAAATATGTCATCAACATCCAACACCAGAAATATAAAACTACTCCCACCTTCATATACATATATGTGCACCTATCAACAACATTCTCCTTAAAGCCATTTTTAGTAACAATCTTATCAAACTTAAGATACCATTGCCTTGAATCCTGTTTAAGACCATAAATTGACTTCTTAGGCTTACAAACCAAACTACCATTCTCTGTTTGCTGGATGCAAACTGGTTGAACCATATATACATCCTCATACAAATCACCATTTAGAAAAGTAGTTCTGACATCCATCTGGTGCAACTCCAGGTCATAATGTTTCTGTGTAATCAATTCCTTCCTTTTCGCTAAACCCTTTGGCTACAAGTCTAGCCTTATATCTCTCCACTTGACCATTAGAGTCTTTTTTAGTCTTAAAGACCCATTTGCACGCAATAGGCTTGCTAACCTCTGGCAACTCAACCAAATCCCAAACTCCATTTGATGCCATAGATTTCATTTCATCTTCCATTGCATCCAACCAAAAATTTGAGTGTGAACTGCTTATGACCTCCTCATAAGTGATTGGATCTAAATCATCATTTATGTCAAACTCATGCTCCTACAAGTAAACCTCATAGTCATAAGGAATAGCTGATTTCCTAGTCCTTTGTGACCTTCTCAAAGGCACATCAGCATCTACAATAGCTGGAATATCCTGCCTTTCAATAATGGGTTCATCATGATCATTTACTAGTTCATCAACTACTGGATTAATAACATTTTTAACAGGAATAACAACACTGGGAATGAATACATTTTCATCTCTAAATTGAGGCTCTCTTGGACCATTACTGTCATCAAATCCAAAATCATCTTCAAAATAAATAGCCCTGTCTAATTCCACAATTCTGGTGGTGTGATATGGACAAAAGAATCTTGAACCCTAGATCTTATATAGTAGCCAACAAAATTTCTACTTATAGTTTTAGGATCCAACTTCTTAATTTGGGGATTATACATCCTTACTTCAGCTTCGCAACCTTATACTCGAAAATGGTGCAAATTAGGCTTTCTTCCTGACCACAACTCAAAAGGAGTCTTAGGAACGGATTTACTTAGAACCTGACTCAAAATATAAGCCGCTATCTTTAAAGCCTCTCCTCACAGGTAATCTAGCAAGCTAGAATTTGTCAACACAGATCGCACCATATCCAACAAGGTGTGATTTCTCCTTTCAACTATGCCATTCTACTGAAGCGTACCAGGAATTGTATATTGCGCATCAATGCCACATTCATGTAAATATATTGAAAAAGGCCCTGGTTTCCGTCCAGTCTCATCATATCTGCCATAAAATTCACCACCTCTATCAGACCACACAACCTTTACTTTCTTATTCTTTTGAAGCTGCATCTTTACCTTAAACTCCTTAAAAGTAACCTAAGAATATGACTTTTCACGGATAAGCTCAACATGTCCATACCAAGAAAAATCATCAATGAATCCGTGCACGTTGACCGAGGTTGACCGTTGACCGTTGACTGAAGGAGGTCAAATGTTGACTTTTTGACTCGATGGGAATTTCGAGTTGACCAGGGTACCGTGGCGAAGTGCACGATGCCCCGAGTTCGTAGACTGGTAGCACGTCGAAAACGAAGCTACGGTTTGAAAGTTATGGACGAAATAAGTTGCGGTCCAAACTGTCCAAGGAGTGCTGGGGTTGACTTTTTGTTTATGGGGAATTGAGCTTTGACCCGTACATGGTTGTGAAGTGCTCGTCGATACGAGTTCACAGACTAGTGGCACACTCAAAACGGACATCCGGTTAAAAAGTTATGGACGTTTGAAGTTACCGGATACCGTAATATTTTAATGTTTTTGGGTCGGTGAACAGTGAAATACCACGTGTCAGCTTCTGATTGGTCCACGTGGCATGAACAGTGTCACACAGGGGTTTTTATTTGTTAAAACTCTCGGGGAAGAGAGAGAAAGAGAGAGAGAGAGACCGCCGGCCACCGGAGTTTTTCCACTGTTCCGGTCGAGTTACTGTGCACGCGCCAGCCAGAAAGCTTGCCCTCCCCATTTCCGGCCAAACCTCCAAGTTTCACGGCGAACGGCCGCCGGACGCGCCCGGATCGGACCTCCGAAGATCGGCGGCGAGTTTTACCCCTCCACCGCCGGCCACCGCGAATCAACCCTTTTCCGGCCACACGCGCCAGCTAGCCTTCATCCTCTCCTCAAGTCTGGCCGACCCACCAAAAATCACGGCCATCGGACCACCGACGCGCCGGGATCGGAGCGTTTTCCGGCGAGGGGCCGGAAATCTTCAAATGGTGATTTCTCCGCCGTCCGACCTCCGTTTTGCTCACCGCCGGTCCCGTTGGGTTGCTCTCCTCAAGATCTACAAGTCTGCAAAATTTCACGACCAACGGCCCCCGCACGTGCCGCCGCCAGCGACGGTTGCCGGTGACCGCGGCGGTTCGTCGGAAAGTACTGTTCCGGCGAGTACCCGAAATTCCGGCCAGCTCCAGTCCGCAGTGTTCGACCTCCTGAACCCGAGTCCGGCTTCCGTTTCCGCCAATTCGCGACGGTTTGGGAGAATTGTGGAGCCGAAACTCGAAAAGCTTTCCGGCGAGATTTCGACCCCGTTGGGTCCGATCACCGGAAAGTAAGACCGAATCCGTGATCCTCATCACGCGAGCTTCGATTCGGTATATAACTCGTAACCCTTTAGATGTCGCTTGGTGTTCGCTCCCCGGGTATCCATTTGGGAATTACCCGAATAAAATATTAATATTTTTGGTTTGTGCACTGTGGTTGTTTAGGTGCACGCGCGAATAGTGGAGTTGATCCCGAGGAGGATCTTAGTTGATTTGCGTGTTCCAGGTGAGTGACCCACCTTCAAAAATTATTTTGGGCAATTAATTATATTTAATTGGTATTTAAATTGATATTTAAATTTATGCTCATGTGGTGTGGTTTATTGTGGTTTTATTTTGGTTTAATTTATTTATTATACATGAGCAAGGTGTATTTTGGTAGTATTTGTACGTGGTTTTAAATTTGATTTTCCAGATATAATTTGGTTAAATATTTTACAAAAATATTTGTTTAAATTTTATAAATTATGCCCGTGGTATTTTTATGGTTGCATCTCGTACTTCGAGGAAATTGTGGTTTGTTGGTTATCAATGTTTCGTACCGGGTTATTGAAATAAAATATGTGGGATGGTGTTTTGTGAAAATTTGGTATACTTCCCACGGTGGTTTTTGGAAAAACGGTACGGTTGGTTATAATGTTTATTTTTAGACGCACTCATACAGTATTGGTGTTCTGGTGTATGGTGTATGGACACGTGGTAGCACGCGGTTATTATGTGGTTTAGCGTGCGGTTTTTACTTCACCCGTGAGTTGCCATTGGACCGTGGGCAGGCAAGTTGTTATTGGCCACAGCCGCCCCCCTCCTTGGCCGGGTGATGGTTTTTAGCAGTCGGTACTGTCGGGACGCCGAAGTGACCGCTGCAGGTTTCTCTCTTTAACCCCCCGCCAGTCGGTGCTCGGGACGCTGGGTATCGGAGGGCATCACCGGTATATGGTGTGGTGCGTCAGGTGTAATTGTCGGTGTAAATTGCAAATAATGTTTTAAACCCCAAAGGTGTTCAAAAGTATTTATTATAATTTATTACATTTTTAATTATATATTTGGGGTATGTATTTATTTAATTATTGCTTATTAATGGTTTAATCCCTTTGTTTTCGGGAGGTATGTACATCGGGTTTTGTGAAAAGGTTTTAAAAAGGGAACATTTCAAATGGAGCGATTGGTGAGAGTTTTGAGGAAAATTATTATTTTCCAACAGTTATTATTATTTATTTATTAATTGTTGGTATTTGTTCTATTCCTTAATTGCTATTACTATTATTTTTATTATCGCAAAAGGTGTTCAGTTGTTCGGGTTACTCACGGAGATGATTAGCATCTCACACTCTTAACTTCCGTTCCCTTAGGTGCAAGTGGTGGTAGACGTTCTTCCGGAGCGAACCAAGTTTTCCGCTGCTGTTGTGTTTCGAGAAGTACTTCTGTACTCTTTCATTTCAGTGTATTATTTCTTTCAGCCTTGTTGTATTTCTGTTGTTTAGCACTTCTTAAAGCTCTGTATACTATTGGGATACTTCTGTTTTATTTATGCACTGGACTGTTGTTGCTTTTGAGAAGTGCTGGAATTTGTGGAACCAACTTGTAGTTTGTGGGAGGAATAAGGGGATGAGTATAGAAGTGTGTTTTCAGTGCAGGTAGTTTGTGGTAAGTAAATCCCTTAGGGGAGGCTCTGTCGGATTTTCCGTTGGAGGGTCCGGTAGGGTTTCCCTGGGATCAGGGCTGTCTAGGGTTCCGGGGAAGGAATTCTGGACGGGTCCTGACATCTATAGCCACCCAAAGCAATTGGTGTGAAAAGTTTACATATATCAGTATGAATTAACTCCAAAATATCTCCACACCTTGCTATCTTATCCTTTCTAACGTTGGAAGTTAGCTTCCCTTTCATACATTTAACACAAGTTAACAGATCGTTGAAACTAAGATTAGGAAGTATTCCATTCTCCACTAACATTTCCATCCTGTGCCTAGAAATATGTCCCAAATGCTTATACCACAACATTGAAGAATTATCATTAACTCTTAGACGTTTAGAAGCAACAAGAGGGGCAACAATAGAATTAACAGAATAATTGAGACCATTATTAAATAAATCAAGTCTATATAAATTGCCACATAAAGTTCCAAAACCAACAACTTTACCATCCTTATACATTTCAACTTTGTTATTTCCAAACAAAAAACTAAACCCTTGACTATCCAAAAATGAAATAGATAATAAGTTCCTCCTAATTGAAGGTACATAAGAAACTTCTTGTAATTCTAAAACATATCCAGCAGCAAGCTTCAACTTTTTTGTTCCCATGATGTCCACCTTCATTCATGAACTATCTCCCATATAAACATGCTGCTAAAAATTGGTTGGCCCTTTTTGCCTTATCATCCCCTTTCTTTTTTTGTTTTCCTTTTAAATGCCAACAATCTATCTTCTTGTGTCCGATTTTATTGCAGTAGTCACACCTTCCATTGAAGTAGGCTTTCCTTTCTTCTATGTGATAAGCTCTATCCCTAGGTCCTTTTGGCTTCATACCAGAAAACTTCTTCCTATTGGGCTTAAATCCTTGTCCATGCTTGAATCCTTGTCCTTTCTTTTGGAAAAATTTCTTGGACTTATCTACCTGATGTGATACCATCGAGATTTACTTAGCTTAATATCATCCTCCTCCTTGACAAGAATAGCAGTCAATTCCTCCAAGCTACAATCTTCCTTTTTAGTATTCAAACTAGACCATATATTATTAAACTGAGATGGAAGACTCTTCATTATAGAATAAGTCAAGAACTCTTCTCCAATGTCCATCTTAAGGTCCCTAACTTATTATAATAAGAAGAATGTAACATAATATGGTCCATTACTCCTTTAATTCCAACATACTTACTATTATTCAAAAGGTCCAAATAATGATGTTTCTCATTCATATCAAACTTATAAATTTCTTTCCTATCTTTTTAAGAAGTTCCTTTGCAGTTTCCACCTTTGGAATACTTGCATAAATTGATTCATCCATATGATTCTCCATCATCGTCATGTAGCACTTATTAGAATGCCTCCAATCCTCATAAAATTTCCTAACTGCTGCACTACTTTCATCAGTTGGTATCTCTGGTGGATCTATCTCCAAAGCCAAATCCAATTTCATAAATATCAAATTCATAACTAAAGTCTTCTTCCACTTCTGATCATTTGTCCCATCCAATTTCATCATAGCAGTTATAAGCAGAACATTCAGAGTGCTACTAACTGTGAAAATAGTAAATACCAAACAAAGAATTTTATATATATAAAATAATAACTATTTTCCAACCCCTCATCACAAAACATAAAATCAATATCGTTAAGGTTTTTGTAGCACTAAAGATACCCTTTCGCAGGGCAGGGATAGTCAACCAAATAACCACAATCAAATGCATTGAACTGAATCACTGATAGGGTAACTTAGAACCTACGATTCATGGCATTCAGTCAACTTTCACTGCCATTCCAGGCATCATACAAAGTAATTAAAACCACCGACAGGGTAGCCTAGTTATCTGTATAGACCCTGGTTAAAAAGTGGGAGAGAAAACAACATATTGCCAATTTCATGAAATAGGCAAATATAAAAAATCCTATCCATTATGCCAACATACATTACATTGGTACACATAATGCAGATAAAATAAGTCTCACAATAGATGAGTACCTAAAATTCTACACTACTATACCAACTAGGCATAAAGCCTCTTTAGGGAAAGCTAACACAATCTAATTCTGAACATATATATTTAATGTCATTCAAGAAAATTGAAATGGAATAAATAAACAAATAAATATAAAACATTTTTTTTTTAATGATAATATTGAACAATAGATAAATAAATAAATAAATAACATATAAATAAACAAAACAAAAAAAAGTTTTTTTTTTTTTTTTAAATTTTGGTAGCTGACGTCAGCATTCAACACATCGTGCTAACGTCAGCACTAAAGCACCAAATGGCGTGTCATTTATTTCATCTTCTTCAGCCAACCGGGTCACAAGCGACCCGGTTCTAGTCCAAATGGGTCATGCGACCCAATGTTTTACCCAGCCATATCTCACCGTTCCAGCTCTGTTTCCGGCGATACCGGCGGCGTTGAATTCCTATGTTCTTGGGCAACCATAATTCGGCCTCAATTTTTGTCAAAGTTAACCAAAATACAATCCCCAAATCTAGATTGTATTCGACCATGGGTTCTTCAGTGTTTCCATATTTCAAAAGGTTTTGGTCCAAATTAATACTTTAATAGAATTTATTATGCATATTAACCATTCTCTTATACCAATTATTAGAATTTACAGATCTAAATATACATAATAAATTTCATTAATCATAAATTACTAATCTTCAAATACAGCCATTGATAAATTGGATCTTTCATCTTGCAAAATAGAAAACAACGTAAAGTAGTGCCAATGGACATACTACTCTCAAACCACTCTCAATGATTTCCGAAAATCTTAATCACAAAATATCGTATGTATATGTTTGCTCGCCCTAGACCTTTTATAGTCTCTGCAAATCAGACTTACTCATTAATTTTTAATACACACAAAATAATAACAATTTAATAATATAATAATAATAGAAAAAAATATGGGTAAGTCAATGGGCTTATAAAGAAAGTTGGTCTTCCAGTCCAATGGGCTAACTGGAGTCTTATAGAGAATGTATGATCAAGGGCCCTATTACAAAATAATAAAATAGGCCAGTCTCATTAATGGCATAAATAGGTCCTGTAAGTGAGTAATTGATTATGTTAAGTCCACATACATTTATTTATTTAATTAACATATTACAAAAACAACAAATATAATTTTATTAATAATTAGCAATATTTATTAAATTACCTATATACATTCCAACAATTTGTTCTTTAAATATGCAGGCACGGCATGCCAATTCTTGTATAGGAATAAGAGTTCTTGAAACCATCTAAGTTTTTTTTGGATTTATTACGATTGACTAACTTCAAATAATCCATATGAGCACTGATAGAAATTAAAAATCAAAATTTTAGCAACTGTATAATACAAATGTAATAAATTGACAGTAACATTAACATACTTACCTAAAGTAAGGTTGTACTTGCCATATTTGAAAGTATATAGATGTGTACTTGTTCCCAAAGTAATCGATCAATCCTCATCAATGTTCCACCCTTTAAAGGATCACCAAGATCATCATCCATGCAATGTTGTTCATACCTACCAGCCGGGTTTCCTATTGCGATCAACCTTCTTTAATACGCACTATAGAACTCTATGGCTTGTTATGCAACATAGTTCTCAACAATTCAACCTTCTTAATGATTATGATTGTGAACATACCCATTTTACACTTTTATTTATCTCTCAAATGGATACATCCATCAAAAGTTAATTGACCACATAACCTTACTTCTTGAATCAGATGCACAATAAGATAGCCTATTTTATCAAAAAACGAAGGAGGAAAGTATTTTTCTAATAAGCACAATGTCGTTACAAGACCCTTTTGAGTAATTTTCAACTTTGCAACATCTATTTTCCTTTTGCAAATAATACTGAATAAAAAACAAAATCTGATAATTGAATGTCTGACATCCTTAGGCAAAATTGATCTAATTGCAATGGGCAACAATTGTTGCTTAATGTATAATAATCATCAAATTTCATACCATGCAATTTTAAATATTTCATCGAAACAATATTTCATCGAAACAATATTTCATCGAAACAATATTTCAAATTTTCTTTCGAAAAGTAACCATTTAGAACCTTCAGCTCAGACAAATACTTGCAAAATGCTTTCTTCTCTTTTTTGCTCATTGTGTAGCAAGCAAGTGGTAGATAAGTCCTATTTTCTCCAAAATCCTTAGGGTGCATATCTTCTCTCAAACCTATAAATCCAAAATCCTTTTGAGTCTTAATTCCATCCTTCATTTTGCTAAGAGTATTAAGCAAAGTTCCAACAATGCTCTCACATGCATTTTTTTCAATATGCATAACATCTAAATTATTTCTTATATATAATGATTTCCAATATTCAAGTTTAAAAAGTATGGATTTTTTTTGTAGCTATTATCAACATCATCGATGGTTTTTTTACGCTTATTTCCAACTTAAGATGTTATAGAATCAAGCTTCCTAAGAATTGCTTCCTTTATCATAGGTAGAAGAGCCAGTCGAAACACTTGAAAACCATTAAAAACCTTTATTTGCTTTCGATAAGGATGATTACTAGGAAGAAACTTCCTATGTCCACAATAAATTGTTTTGTTCTCATGTGGTAATCTTAAAGCATGTATGTTTTCACTACAAATCAGACAAGCATGATAACCCTTAGTGGTATTACCAAACAAATTGCTATATGTAGGAAAATCATTTATTGTCCATAACTATACCACATTTTAGTGTAGAAAATTGTTACCTATAAGCATCCCAAGTTTCAACACCTTCATGCTACAATAGCTTCAAATCATTAATGGATGGCTCCATAGAGACATCAATAGCATTGTCGAGTTGTTTTGGCCTAGAAATTAAAAAAGTTAGCATCATAAACTTGCGCTTCATACACATTCATGATGGAAGATTATGTGTAACCATAAGTATAGGCCAACAACTGTAGCGAATACTCATATTTTTGTATGGATTAGCTCCATTCCTTTGCAAAATTCAATTATAATTGATCGACTGGCTTCCAAGATAAAGAATTTGCTAGATGCCTCAACTTGCCAAATTCAACCTTTCGCTCATATGCATGCCAAGCTAAATTCTTTATCGTCTCAACACTTTTGAATCGTGGAATGGTTGGAAAATACTATAAAACATTTTCAAGGATTGAAATTCATTCAGTTCGATCATTACCAGTTTTCCATCTTGAAGTGCCACAAATGGGACACTTTTGAAGATCTTCATATTCTTTTTGATACAACACACAATTATTTGGGCAACAATGGATCTTCTTATAATCCATACCCAATGCAATTAATGTTTTCTTTCACTTCACACATAAAAGTTGGCTAAACCTTATCACTTTGTAATATTTGATGCAACAAGTTTAACAATTCAAAAAAAAAAAAAAAACTCGTGTCAAAAAATCCAAACTTTGATTTTAAGTTGTACAATTTTACAAAACTTGATCATTTGGTAGGTTTTGTACAACCTAGAAACAAAGGTTGCTCCACCTCCTCCAACAAAATCTAAAATCCATTAAGATCATCCACAAAGTCATCACAATTAGTAGCATGCACCATGTCAAGTTATTACTGACCATATCTTCATAATTTTCATCTATGTTCACATGTACATTGTCCTTATGAACTTCAACATTCACTTTTCTAACTTTTGAATAATCCATATTTCCTTGCAACTCTTCTCCATATAAAATCCATCTATGGTAATTTGTGTCCCATCCATTACAAAACACTTGTTCTCGTACATCCTCAAATGTGTGAACATTCAAATTCCCACATTCCATGAGTACGTGGAATTTTACCATCATTACTTACACCTTTTGCACTAAATGTTAAAAAAATTTCTAATCCATTCATAAAAGCTTTGGTTCGTTTATCAATTGTAATCCATGATTTATCCATATTTATACAATTATATGCAAGGAAATGTATAATTACATTATTCTATATTATATAAAATATTAATTTAATAAAATAATTATCGACTGCAAATTATAAAATAATAATTCTATTTCCCCTATTTCTTTGCATATTTCCCCCAAGCCTATCGATTGCAAATTACCACTCAACTTCAATTTGACAATAATTTAATAAACAAAACAATAAATAATAATAATAAAATTATTAACAAATAAATAATCACATTATATTGAAGAAGGAAAAATTCGAAACAATAAATATTATATGCAACATTTTTAATCATATATATTATCTTTGGATCTATTATAATATATATTATTTATATATATTAATATAATTTATTATTTTAATAATCATGTCCATATTTATATCCACATACATATTACACATTTAGGATAGGCTTGATAATAGTTGACAAGCCCGTCGTACATATCCAATCAACCCCTAAATATATATATATATATATATATATATATATTTCCCTAATTATACATAAAACCCATTGTATATATATATATTCAAAATTCCCGTGGGAAAAATAAAAACTTTTAACGCTAATTGTCATCATATATATATATATGTATGTATAAACTATATCATATACATCTACTATATATTATACCCATGCATCACATATTCATATTAAAATTAAGAAACAAATTCCACAACAAAAAAATTAAGGAACTAAAATTTAGCAAACTAAAAGTGTTTAATACTTATAAGTCATTAAGCTCCGATTTTTCGAAAACCCAGCAAAAGCCACCACCCACCACACAAATTTTGAATATAACAACCACCTATAAATCAAAGTTGGAACCAAACTGTAACACCCCGCCTCCATTCATGGACCTATCACTCTTTGTTGATATTGTTCCGAATTTAACTGTAACACCCTACCTCATTAGCGAGTTTGTCACTCTTTAACGATATTGTCCCCAGTTTAGCTACCGCACTTGGTATTGGATTTTTAGTTTAAAACTTCCTAAAAGGTCACCCATCTCAGGATTGCTCTCACATGAGCATGCTTAACTTTTGAGTTCTTTCAAATCCTAAGCCTATTACACTAAAAAGGCCTTCGCATTATGAAAATGACTATTATTACCATTGAATGATCCTCTGATCTACACCCGAAAAATGTGTGATTGGATACTAGATAGCCTATCGGTGTTCTGCTCCCGCTCATGCATCCTTGTTGGCACATTGCAAGCTCGGTACAAGCTTTGATACCATTTGTAACACCCCGCCTCCACTAGTGGACCAATCACTCTCTATCGATATTGTCTTTAATTTAGCTACCACACTCGATATAGGGTTTGTAGTTTAGAGCTTCCTAAGAGGTCATCCATCCTAAGATTGCTCTCACCTAAGCAAGTTTAATTTCGAAGTTCTTTCGAATCCTGAAACCAACCGCTCTGAAAATGCCTCAACATTATGAGAATAACTATTATTATATTTGAATTAGCCCCTGATATACATCCAAGCGATGTGGGATTGGACACCAGGTAGCCTACTAGTGCCCCGTACCCACCAACACTGGATTTGGATCCTTATCATCGCGACCCATGCCGGATTTCAACTGCCACAATCACGAATACCACTGCAATCCACACGAAATTCAAAGCCCATTGACCCACACCATCACACAACTCACCATCTACACCAAATATTTGAAACCAACCCACTAGAAGCAAGTAAAAATGAACTATATTGCTAAACTAAAAAAAAAAAAGAAACATTTAAGTAAAAAAAACCACCATTAAAGCACCTATAAGCTGAAATAATTATCCCAAAAGATCACTAACTTCAACCATCAAATAAAACACCCACAAGCCGAAATACTAACAATATATTTTTTCGAGTAAGAACCGAGCAAGAATTGAGCTAAAGTTTCTAATAATCGAGCTGAAATGGTGTTAAAGAATTGTCGGTGTTGGAGATGACTAAGGAAACGAAATCCACTGTTTTCGTGCAATGAGGAAGACAGAGGGTATATATAGCTTAGACATGATGGGCTTATGCTTTCCTATTGTGTCTGACATAGTCTTACCCACGTGGCCCGATAGAAATGATAGGCGAAGATGAGCCCGTCATATTTAAAATTATATGCAACATGATGCCATGTGGCCAATTACATTATCAAATTGTTCTATACGATGGTGACAAATGTCATGACACGTGACTACTCATCAGCAGATACGATGGGCTATGTAATGCCCATAGTATTTGATTTTGTTATTTGATATGATGGGATATACTTAATTGGTCATATCTATTCCTCAAACTGAATACGATGGTGGTACATGCCATTATGTCATATTCATGTTGCCTATTATACGACAGGACTGTGTAGCCTATTGTATGCAATTTCTTTTATATGATAGACTATTGTAGGTTGCTCATTTTACTTGTTTCCAAATTTTTAAAAATTACAACTTCCACGATATAAAAGAAAGATATGACTATCTCTTCAATGCCTATCGTATCAATCCAAAATGCATTTGATGTATATGAGTGTTTTTGTTGTCGTATTATCTAAAGAAGTCTCATCGAATAGTTTTTACAGAAAATGCAGTAAAACCTGCCCTAAACTATAAATAACCTAAAAAATTCTACAAATAACAAACTCCAAGATATATATATATATATATATATAATTATATAGAGAGTTGTTCTATGATGCAGACATTCGTACAAACAATGGTTTTTGAAGAAGTCGTGTCAATGTTATTACATAAATGCGATAATTTCTTCAAAAACCAACGTCTTTTGCTAATGTCCAAACATCATAGAATATCACTGTATACATCACATAAATCCTTTTACTACAGCTCAACATCAACAACACTGCCACAATCATAATACAATTTCAGTATGATATACACAACTACAAGCATTAATGTTTATATAATTTATATTAGAGTATTCTTAGAGTAATATATTAATATAAGCTGTACATACAATACAAATATATCAAAATAAATAAAGATCTCAAAAATATATTTACGCATTTTAAATATTTATGGATTTGGTTTTATTATGAGAAAAATTGGTGTATTTAAATTGATGGATTTATGATGATGGTTTAAAAGGAAATGTGAAATTTTACGGGGTTTAAAAGGATGTACTAAATTCGGTGGTATTTTATGAGATTTCTGATACTTTTGACATTTATAATTTTGTAGTTTTAGATGCACCATAAAATACTAGTGTTATATATTGTATCTATTGATTAGTGAGTAAATATGTATGGTCATCTTATGGGAGCCATGGATATGAGGGTTAGCAAGTATATTTGCACAGTTAGCATCAGCCATCACCCTCCTGGCCAGGATGGTTGTTTATTAGCATCAATGCTGTTGGGATGCGAAGGCACTGTTTGCAAATTTTTCTCTTTAACCTCCCATTAGAGTGGTACTTGGGACGCTAGGTATACCCCGTTTGGCATCACTTGGTATATAGTGTGGTGCATTAACTTGTTTTCTCAGTATGTTTTTCAAAATAAAATGTTTTAAAATGTATTTAATAATGTTTTTATCATTTATTTCAAATTGATGTTTTAAAATGCATTTTACCATATTTTATTATTCATTTTATTTATTTTTATCATTTATTTCGAATTGATGTTATAAAATGTATTTTATTATATTTTTATTATTTATTTTAAGTTGATGTTTTAAAATGTATTTTATCATGTTTTTATTATTTAATTCGAATTGATGTTTTAAAATGAATTTCATCATATTTTTACCATTTATTTCAAATGGATGTTTTAAATTAATTAAAAATTTTCTTTTATTATTTAATTGATTTATTTAATCAAAATTTTATAAATTATATATTGAGGTTAATTTTGCTTTTATACTAAATGTTTCTAATACAAATTTTATTTATAATTTTATTTTATCTTATGATATTTTATTCAAAATTTAATAATTTGTTACTAATTTATTTTCAATGTTAATTTTAAATTTTAAATTATTTGTATTTTATTTATTGTTTATTTCCTTGATTTTTGGGGGTATAAAAAATGATGTATTTTTTGAAAACAACTTTAAAAAGGAGAACTTTTCTAACTAAGTGAAATTGTGAGGGTTTTGAGAGAGAAAAATTTCTCAATTTTACTTTTTTATTATTTTAATATTCTAACTATCTATTTATTTAGTTATCATCAGTCACCTTTATTTTGTATTAATATATTATTAGAAATTATGTAATAGTTTGGATCACTCATTAGGATGACTAGCATCTCATATTTTTAAATCAACTCCCCTAGGCCCAGGTTAGTAGGCGTTGACCATCCAGGGGCGAGTTCGACATATTTCTTCATTGCTGAATTCCAATAAGCCATTGTTTTTCTTTTTCTTCATATCTTGTAATATTTTTTCCTATCTCCCAGTTATACTAAATTCTATACTTAAATGTAAACTCTATAATGCTTTGTATACTATACTAGTCTATTATTTATTTAATATTATGCATGTTCCCTATTTTATTTATTTTGAAGTGCTAAAATTTGTGGAATCTTTGTAATAAGGTGGGAAGAATAAGGTGGTGCCTTTTAGATGTGTGTTTTCTATACAGTGAATTATGTAACATGTCTAACCCTTAGGGGAGATACTATCAAATTTTTTGTTGGAAGGTCCGGTAGGGTTTCCCTGGGATTATGGCTTATCTAGGGCTTTAGTAAGGGATTATGGATGGGTCCTGACAAAGTGGTGTCAAAGCTCTAGGTTTCTGTATCCTTAAGGGACTGTGCATTGTTATACGTGCCATCCGTGTTTATTCTCTTATTTTAACCGTGTTGAAGTATCATTCCTTTATCTCGAAAGAATTAATTGCCTGAGTTGGAATAATTCCAATCTCCCTAGGATGTCAATTAGAAATCACTACCTTGTAGGAGAGTTCCTATGGTATAATTAGACGGTCAAGAGTTGTCTCTTTTGTATCGAAGATCAGGTGATGGAAGCAGACCTAATTTCGTTGGATACTTATGGGCTTGATGTGATCCTATGCATGGATTGGTTAGCTGCAAATCATCCCTCCATGGATTGCTATAATAAAGAAGATGTTTAGGCGATCAGGCCTGCCCAAAGTGGTGTTTCATGGAAAAGTTAGAAGGCCTTTGCTAGGGTTAATTTATGCCCTCACTACCAGGAAGCTATTGGAAAAGGGTTGCCAAGGGTATCTAGCCTAGTTGGTTGATACCCAAATAGATGGTGCAAGGTTGGAAGATGTGCTCGTAGTGAGAGACATTTTGGATGTGTTTCTCGACAAGTTACCAGGGTTACCACTGAAGAGAGAGATCAAATTTGTCATTGAATTGGTTCAGAGCACCTCACCTACTTCTTTACCATTGTACCTATGTCTCCAGTAGAGTTGAGGGAGCTAAAGATTCAGCTGCCATATTTGGCGGATTAGCACGAAAAGAGAAGTTGAGGATTTTGTATCAAGTGTTTAATCTACCAACAAATGAAGGTAGAAAGGCAGAAACCTTCAGGACAACTTCAATCTTGCCAACTCCCATGTGGAAGTGGGAGCAACTCAATATCGACTTTCTATTCAAATTTCCTCCCACAGTGAGAAGGTACGATGGCATTTAGGTGATCATTGACCGACTCACCAAGTCAGCGCACTTCCTACCTATGCGAGAGCGGTTCTCACCAGAAAGGTTAGTCGATCTGTTCATGAAGCATATCGTGAGTCTACATGGAGTACCGATTACCATCACATCTTATCAAGATCCACACTTTACTTCACATCTGTGACTAAAGTTAGTATATGCGCTTGGAGTGAGGCTCAACTAAAATTGACCTTTCACCTATAGACAAATGGACAAGTAGAGCATAACTTTAGGACCTTGGAAGATATGCTAAGATTTTGTATTACGCAATTCTGAGGGAACTGGGACAAGCAATTACTGCTGATGGAGTTTGCTCATAATAATAGGTATTAGGTGAGCATCAGAATGTCCTCATACATGGCCCTATATGGGAGACAGTGTCGAATCCCGCCGTTTTAGAGTGAAGTGGGTGAGGAGATGCTCCTTACGATGAACAACATGATTAGGTCAAAATATCTACAGATGACCCTGACAGGGTGAGAGTCGTCTGAGAAAGTTTAAAAGCTGCTCAGCACTGGCATAAGAGTTACGTCGATGTGCATAGGAAGGATCTTGAGTTCGAAGTTGGTGATTGGGTTTTCCTGAAGCTGTCTCCATGGAAGGGAGTTATGCACTTTAGAAGGAGAGAGGGGAAGAGAAAAAAAGGAAAGAGGAGAGAGAATCAGCCCTTGTTGGTTCACCATGACCTTGCCACCGCTAGTGTGCATGTGCTAGACCATCAGGTTAGCAACATTGAAACTAGCCAACCAATCAAGTTTCATGGCCATCACTTCAGTGACACACCGGGATTGGTGTGTTTTCTGGTGGTGGTACTATCCACTTTACTAGCCGATTGCTCTCAATTCAGCCACCCATTTTTTATACCACCCACAGCACTGTGAAGCCCACCCTCCAATCTACCTTTCCACCAAACTTCATGCCCAATGGCTGTAGGATGCGTCAGCGCCAATGACATTTACTAATGACGATGGCAGCTCATCGGAATCCTTGGTTTCGGCAAGTTTTCAACGTGTTCACCGACTGTTCCCCACTAATTTGACCTCTCTAAATCTAAATCTGAGGTCCATTTCATCCAAATCTCAACGGATTAAGAAATTTGAGAACCGTTGGTTTCAGACCTTCTCGGTTAGATCATGGCCACTACTGGTCCGATCTTCAAGAGGCACATGTGTGAATCATGGAACCGATCCTGTTAAGGATCTCAAGTGATCCATGCATTTAAGGTGAGTAATCCTTTTTCAAAAATTATTTTGGGGCTATTAAATATAAATAGTGTTACTTGAATTTCTTCAAAAAAATGTTATACGTTTAATATTTAACAAAAATTGTTATTTAAATTTATGATGCCAAAATTATGTTGATTTAAATATATGTGTTGCTTCAAATTTATATCTTGGATATAAAGAAATTATGGTTTTAAAATTATTTTAAAATCTTATTGTTGAATTTATTGTGCATAATAAAATGTATCTATGTGAATTGAAGTATATGTGAATTTAACGTGATTTAATGTAATTTTGTAAGAACTAATTTTAAGGTTTTGATAAAAATATTTATATTAAATTATTGTGCTCAAAAATATATTTATGCATTTTAAATATTTATAGATTTGGTTTTATTGTGGGAAAAACTGGTGTATCTAAATTGATGGATTTATGACTATGGTTTAAAAGGAAATGTGAAATTTTACAGGTTTCAAAGGATGTACTAAATCCGGTGGATTTCTGATACTTGTGAGATTTATGATTTTATGGTTTTAGATGCACCATACAATATTGATGTTCTGTACTATATCTATTGATTAGCACACAAATATATATGGTCATCATGTAGGAGTCATAGACCTAAGGGTGGCAAGTATATTTGCACAGTGAATCTCAGTCGCCACCCTCCATTGCCACAATGATTGTTTATTAGCATCGGCGCCATTGGGATGTGAAGACGACCGTTTGTTATTTTTTTTCTTTAACCTCTCCGTCAGAGTAATACTTGGATGCTGAGTATCATCAGGTATCACTTGGTATATAGTGTGGTGCATCAACTTGTTTTCTTAATACATTTTTCAAAATAAAAATTTTTAAAATGCATATAATCATGTTTTTATCATTTATTTCAAATTGATGTTTTAAAATATATTTTACCATATTTTTATTATTTATTTTGATTTATTTTAAATTGATGTTTAAAGTGTATGTTATCATATTTTTATCATTTATTTCAACTTGATGTTTTAAAATGTATTTTCTTATATTTTTATTATTTATTTTAAATTGATGTTTTAAAATGCATTTTATTATATCTTTATTATTTAATCAATTTAATGTTTTAAAATGAATTTCATCGTATTTTACCATTTATTTCAAATGGATGTTTTAAATTAATTAAAATATTTCTTTTATTACTTAATTGATTTATTTAATCAAAATTTTAGAAATTATATATTGAGGTTAATTTTGCTTTTATACTAAATGTTTCAATACAAATTTTATTTATGATTTTATTTTCTCTTATGATATTTTATTGAGAATTTAATAATTTGTTACTAAATTATTTTCAATGTTAATTTTAAATTTTAAATTATTTGTATTTTACTTATTATTTATTTTCTTCATTTTTAGGGGTATAAACAATGATGGATTTTATAAAAATACTTTTAAAAAATGAACTTTTCCAACTGAGTAAAATTGTGAGGGTTTTGAAAGAAAAAGAAAAATTCTTATTTTTACTTATTTATTATTTTATTGTTCAAACTATCTATTTATTTATTTATCATCAATCACCTTTATTTTATATTAATAGATTATTATAAATTATAGAGTAGTTTGTGTTACTCACTGGAATTATTAGCGTTTCATGTTTTTAAATTCATTTTCCTAGACCTAGGTTAATAAGCGTTGACCGTTCAAGGGCGACATCTTTATTCGTTGCTAAATTCCAAGAAGCTTTTGTTTTTCTTTTTCTTTCTATCTTGTAATATTCTTCCTACCTGTCTATTATACTAAATTCTATACTTAATTGTAAACTTTATGATGCTTTATATACTGTATTGGATTATATTTTTTTAATATTATGTTGTTCCTGTTTTATTTATTTTGAAGTCATATGGTGTCTTTTAAAAGTATATTTTCTACGCAGAAAATTTTGTAGCATGTCCAACTTTTAAAAGAGATGCTGCTAGATTTTTCATTGGAAAATTCAGTAGGATTTCTCTGGAATCGGGATTTATCTAAGATTTTAATAAAAGATGTTGAATGGATCTTGACAATGAAAATTTTTCAAGATCTGTTGCCACTGTCTACGTGTGTGTATGTGTGATCTCTTAAAAAAATAATAATAAAATACTTATCTATCTTCCGAAAAGGTATCAAAATTTCTTTTTCAAATTTTTTGCTTTCAGAAAAATTATAAGAATTTGATGGAGAAAAATGGAACATTGAACTTCTCTAACTCTCTAGCATACGCCAATCAATAAATAAATGCAACCAACCAAAAAAATTACCAAGTCATTATATTTACCGAGATAAAAAGGCTATAAATTCTCAAATATCAAAAGGCTGTAATGGCAGCTCTGTTCCTGTTTAGTAGCTAAGAGTTAGGCCATGGAGGATTAATTATTATTATTATTATTATTATTATTATATATTATAGCTATTACTATTTGACTAAGAGTACAATAGGTTTTTTTTTTTTATACTTTTTAATATAAAACAATTTTACAACTGTAAATGTATAAAAAGCATAGCAATTGGTCAAATCTCACTCATTTATTTATTTATTTATTCTTGAATATTGGTTATTTGTTATCATTGATAATTAATAGAATTACATAAATTATTCCAAATCTAGTAAATCTGATTCGGTAAGGATAAATAATATTTTTTTCAAATTCTTTACAGTAAAAGGTGTTTCAGAATTTTTTTTATTTTTTTCCTCTTATTCTAATTAGCATCGTGAATTACTTTAATGATGTGTGTACAAGAAAAAAAGTGATGGACCCAGAAAATTTTTTCAGGGGGTGTCAATATATATGTCACTATATTAATTTATAGTGTGGGAAATAGTTGTAGTTCAACTAATTAGAAATTGAATTAAGAATTAATTTTTTAAAACATTTTTTTGGGAGAAAAATATGAATTTCAATGGAAATATACAATAAATTGGTTGTCAATCTATAAAAAAATAAAATAAAATAACATATTCATTGAGAAAAAAAAAATCTTGATTTTGTTATGATTTAAACAAGTAATTGAAAACTAAACAAAAAAATTAAGAGAAAAGGTGTGTAGTTTGGGAAAAAAAAAATTTCAGCTTAAATTCTATTAATTGGAACAAAAGCTAAATTAGAATACAAAAACGTGTAAGAATGTGAGTTGAGAGATTGGCGGGGCAGGAGGGCACTTCAATAAAAAAAATTTAAGAATAAAATAGTAGATAGGACAAAATAAAATAAAAGGAAAAAAATCTGAGGGGCACAGGCCCCAAAGTCCGTCCTTGTCATTAGCATTGTAACAAAATAGCCGCGAAGCCCAATCTTAGCCCAATCTTTAGCATGGCAAATAATATAACTGGAATAAAAGTGAGAAAATGATATAGCACATAATGTTATGGAATAAAAATGAAGTTCGTTAAGTTGTTAAATCACTTAAAATTATAATTAAAAAGATCATAAATTTGAAAACATTGAAACGGGAGTAAATTATTGTAACTGATCAAAACAAAGATAATGTAGCGGGAGACATAAATACAATATTAAAAATCACATATAGAAGTATATAAGCTTTAGCATTTGCCACATTATATCCCATTACAATAGTCTATATGAGAATGGTCAATGCTCATAAATTCCAGAGTGGGTTAGATCAATTTACCCAAAAACGAGATAATGCTAAAATACACTCTTCCTTGTTAATGTAAAAAAAAAAAAAAAAAAAAAAAAAAAAAAAAAAAAAAAAAAGAACGAAATCCTCCTAAACAGTGTTGCGAAACTTATTTTAGAGTTAAATCAAATAATCCATGCACCATATACCACATGTATGGATGCTGAGCCCTACCTAACAATTTGCTTACCTCAATTCCTTTATCTAAATATTTTATAGTATATCATATTTTATAGTATGGTTATCCATATTTTTTTATCACGTAAATAATTTTTTGAATAATAAAATTGATAATGGTTTTTAAAATTTATTTTTGCAAGCATTCGCATTATAAAAGGATTCTTCATTTATCATATATGTAGAGTGGTAAGTGCAATTTAATACCTTCTAGTTAGAAAGAACTATATTTTGAACTTTCAAATTTTAAATATTGTAATTATAAATTCTTAAGTTTTGTTTTATTTTATTTTGGTTCAATCAACTTTTTTTGGTAAACAGTAATATAAATTAAAGGTATTAAAATATAAATCTTTTAAAATTGGAAGGTATAAATGGCAACAAATTAAATCAAATTTATAATTTAATATTCACAAAGATAAATGATACCATAACTAATGTTAGTTAAAAAAAAAAATTCAAATTAGATCAAAATACAAACAAATTCAAACTTTAAATTTTGAATTGCAACGTTTTAAAACTTCAAATGCCTAAAAGAAAATTCCAAAATCTAAAAATACTAAATTACAATTATCCATAAGAAATATATGTTATTGAAAATTTATTTTCACAATGAAAAAAAAAAAAAAAAAAAACCATGCACAGTCCAATAAAAATTTAAATTACCAAAACATACATTTTCAATTTCT
Organism: Ziziphus jujuba; assembly: GCF_031755915.1. Taxonomy (NCBI): domain Eukaryota; kingdom Viridiplantae; phylum Streptophyta; class Magnoliopsida; order Rosales; family Rhamnaceae; genus Ziziphus; species Ziziphus jujuba. Next base: position 14,690,231 of record NC_083384.1, read on the forward strand.
TTGTAGGCAGAGACTCCAGCCCGTGAAGCCATTCTCGCACTTTTTCCTAACACATAGCCAGAAAGGCTTGCCCCTTCCACGACCGATCCCAATTGCTGTTGTTGCTATACAGGTCCCATGCCCATCGTCATCCTTAGAGACTTGAACTCCTTAGACACACCGATTCAACCTTGCTCCAATTAGTTTTAGATTACAATTTGAGGAAGTGAAATTTGTACCTCCTTAGCACATACCTCAGAAGGAAGAAAAACAGCAAGAAAAAGAAAGAAAGTGCAAGAGAAAATTCAAGAAAGAAAAAGCAGAAAACTTCCAAGAGAGTTCTTTTTCGATTTATTGTAAAACTAATTAAAAACAAGAAACTAATACATCAAGTATTTATATTAGTACTCTAAAACAGAAACTAATAAACTTATAACTAAAATACAAGCACGTGGTGGGTCACATGACATTTAACTAACTGGTGTGATAATCTGGCACCAAGGCTGTGCTAAAGCTATGCTGAGCTGGCACCATTCCACAATACATCCCCTTTCAAGTTAAAGACACCTTTCACCTTAATGAAAAAGACCTGAACTTGACAGTATTCCACAATGCTTCCAGAACTAAACTTGACAGTACTCCACGACAGTACTCCACAATACTTCCTTTCATCCATTGAAAAAAAAAAAAAAAAAACTTGGCAGCACTCCATAATGCTTTCTTTTCAAGTTAAAGACACCTTTTAATCAACATCAAATGCTATAACAATGCAGATTTCATAACTATAGGAACTTCACTCACTCTTAACTTGTTTCTTAGAAATAAAAAACGTGAAGTACCCAATGATTTAGTAAAAGTATCAGCAATCTGCTCCTTTGAAGGCACATAACGAATCTCAAGCTCTTTATCTAAAACCATGTCTCTAACAAAGTGCAAATCAATCTCAATATGCTTGACTCGGGCATGATGTACAGGATTAGAAGCTAATAGTGCTGCACCAATATTATCACTCCATATTATTGGTTTGTCAAACAAAAACTGCAGTTCTTGACTAAGATTCCTCAACCAACACAACTCAGCTCTGACATGTGCCAAAGCCCTGTACTCAGCTTCTGTATTGGACCTTGCAACCACATGTTGCTTTTTAGAGCTCCATGAAATTAAGCTTGCCCCTAGAAAAATACAATAACCACTTGTAGATTTTCTATCATCGGGATTACTGGCCCATTTTGAATCTGCAAAAGCATGGAGAACTAACTGGTTTGAGGCTTGTAGTTGAAGACCATATTGAATTGTACCTTTTAGATATCTCAGTAATCTCTTGCAAGCCTCCCAATGATCTGTGGTAGCAGCATGAAGAAAATGACTTAATTTGTTGACTGAAAAGGAGATTTCTGGTCTAGTTATTGTGAGATACTGAAGTGCTCCAACGGTGCTTCTATATAGCTCAGGATTTTCAAACATGTAACCATCATCTAGGGATAGATGTCTGCTAGTTAACATAGGAGAAGAAACTTCTTTAGCACCATCCATTTTGATTTTCTACAACAGATCTCTAATATATTTACTCTAAGTTAGATGCATAACACCTTCAGATCTATGAACTTCAATTCCAAGAAAGAAGTGTAAATCACCAAGATCCTTAAGAGAAAATTGTTGGTTCAAATCGCCAATAACCTGATTAACAAAAACAACATTGTTACCTGTGATTATGATATCATCAACATACACCAATATCATAGCATAAGTTGTACCAAAATTATACATGAACAAGGATGTATCAGCTTGTGAGTTCTTAAATCCTTTGTGAAGCAAAGCTTGTTTGAGTTTATCAAACCAAGTTCGTGGAGCTTGTCTTAAACCATATAAAGCCTTTTGCAGCTTGCAAACATACCCTGGATGTATTGAAGAAGCAAAACCCTCAGGTTGTGACATATACACTGTTTCATTGAGATCCCCATTCAAAAAGGCATTATTAAAGTCCAACTGCCGTACCACCCAATTTTTAGAAATAGCTACTGTTAAGATCAACCGCATTGTGGCAGGTTTAATAATTGGACTGAAGGTTTCAAAATAGTCCAACCCTGGTGTTTGTAGAAAACCTTTAGCAACTAATCTAGCTTTACACCTTTTAATAATACCATCTACATTATACTTTACTCTAAAAACCCACTTATTGCCAACAATATTCATATCAGAAGTGCTAGGAACTAATTGCCAAGTGTTACTTTTCATCAAGGCAGAATATTCAAGTTCCATAGCAGATTTCCATTGAGGATCAAGAAAAGTTGTTTTGACTGTTCTTGGGACAACAATTTGACTAAGAGAAGTAGGAGGTAAATGATGTTTAGTAGTTGAAAGAATTTTTGAAGTATTGGGTTTGAAAATACCATTTTTTGATCTAGTTATCATAGGATGAACTGATTGAGTATTGGGTTTCAACACTGTTCTTGAACTGGACAAAACTGGTTGAGGAATAATAGAAGAAGTATTTAGCCTAATAGGAGATTGAAGACTAGAAGATGAGTTTGAAGTATTAAGAACAAAAGTGGAAGTATCAGATTGTGGAGAACAATTATGTGGAGACAAATTAACTGGAGGAACAAGAGCAAAAACATTAGGTAAAGGAGAATTATTTGCCACAGAAGAAATTGATACAGTAAATGAAGTATTTTAAGGAAAAGAACTTGGTAAATTGTTATTAGGAAGAGAAGAGATATCTGGGGTGGAGTCAGTCAAAGGAGTAGATGAGACATTTTTATGCAGGACAAACAAAGGTGCATCAGAAGATGAACAAGAAGAGGAAAGTTCATCCTTCTTAGCAAAACCTGAAGAAAAACCATTCATAAAAGGAAACTCAGTTTCATGAAAAACAGCACTATTTGTAATATAAATTCTCCCTGATAGATGTAAGCAAATATAACTCTTATGATCAGGGCTATATCCCAAAAAGACACACTTGGTTGTATGAAAATTCAGCTTAACCTTGTTATAAGGTCTCAAATACGGAAAACAGGCACACCCAAAAACTTTAAAAAAAGTGTAATCAGGTTTTTTATGAAACAACATCTCATAGGGAGAAAGCTGATTAAGAACTTGAGTTGGTAGCCGATTAATCAAGAAAGAAGCACAATGAAAGGCTTCCCACCAATAAACCAGTGACATGTGAGCTTGAGCCAAGAGACACAATCCCAATTCAACAAGATGTCTATGCTTCCTTTCGACTTTTCTATTTTGTGTGTGAATATAAGGACAAGGATGCCTAAAGACAATACCAAACTTTGAGAGATAAGGAAAAAAAGGATCTGAATTCACCTCCCCAATCAGCTTGAAGAACTTTGATTTTTTTATCAAACTCCTTTCAACCATGACATGAAAACTTGAAAAAATTGCCGGAGCTTCTGACTTGGTTCTTAAAGGATATATCCAAACATATCTTGAGTAATCATCTAAGAACTGTATGTAATACTTGTATCCTTCCTTGGAACTAACTGAAGCAGGCCCCCATAAATCTGTATAAATGATTTCCAAAGGTACTGATACTCTAGAAGTAGAGACAAGAAAATTAATCAAATGATTTTTACCAAGTTGGCAGGCATCACAAAAGAACTCATCTTTATTAAGAAATTTCTTATTACAACTTTTGAGGACTTCCAATGTAACTTTACTATTTGGATGTCCAAGTCTATTATAAAACAATGCAAACTCTAAAACATTGATTCTAAGACAACTGTCACTTGTTACATTTGGTAAACTCTGAGAGGAAGTAGTACATGTTAAAGGAAAGCAAAACGATTCATCAACAACACCAGAAACACCAGCAGCAGATTTAGTAGCACAATTTGAGAAATAGTGACCCTTGTCACGATCTGAACCAAAGTCAGCAGTATAAGAACTGGTAAACATCTTATTTGCATGTAGTCTTTGTCTTCTAAGAACAAGAGCTTGCAATTTGTACAATCCATCTTCCAATACTCTTTTAAGTTGAGTTCTACCTAACTTGTCCTTGATAAAACAATAGCTATCAGTAAACTCAGCAACTAATCCATTGTCTCTAGTTAATTGAGAAATACTTAACAAGTTTTTTGCTATGCAAGGAACAACCAAAAAAGTGTTAAGTCTTACCACCATAAAGATGGAAGGTATGAATGAGTTACCAATATGAGTAATATCCACATTCTGGCCATTGCCAACAGTAAGTTTGTTGTTCCCTTGAAACTCAATATGTTCAAGCACGCTATCACCATCTGCAGCTACATGATTAGTAGATCCACTATTTAAGAACCAGGAAGAGTTTGGGTCCACTGTTGCAGACACAACATTAACACTAGAATGTGGAGAAAGAGACAGATTACTCATATTAGCTGACATTTGAGGCACTGAAGAATGACCAATAACATTTGATCCAATGGAAGCTGACATTGGAGGCATGAAAGGATAATCAACAGAATTCATGCCAATTGAAGCAGAAAGAGGTGCACCGAAGTGAGGTACACCATTATGAACATAAAAACCAGTAAACTGCTGTGGCACTTGACCAGAGATGTTGTTAGAACTACCAAGTGGCTTTGAGACACCATAAGAAAAAGGATTAGACAAACCAGACATTGAACCATATGACTGTAAATTTGGAGCAACAATCCCAATAGTTGATTCAGGCATAACTGGTGATCTTATATTGTAATTATGTAAAAAGTTATCAGAAAAACCAGATTGTAGAGTGTGTGGTAGAGTGTGTGGAACTCCAGCAAAGAAAGTCCTAGGATTAGCACCTCCAACAGTAAAGCTTGGCTATGGAACACTGTGCTGAAATGGTTGAGCATACCTATAATAACAAACATCACCAGTATGTCCAACCATTTTACAGACTTGACAAATTGGTCAATTAGTACCCCTTCCACGACCAAAGAAACCTCGACCTCGAGTATTGTAATTCTCATTTCGATAATTGTAGTTGCCAACAAATCCTCTGTCACACCAAGCTCGTGGAGAGAAACCATGACCAACATTGATATTGGGACCAGAAAACTGAAAATTATGTCCAGAGGTCTCAACATGCCCATGAGTTGGTGGTTGAACCAAGTTTATAGAATTCAAACCAGTATGAGAAACTGAACTTATCATATTTGCTGAATGAGAATGACCAAGATTCATAGAAAGAGTATAATTATAGTCTTCCAACTTGCTTTCATATGCAAGTAATCGAGATCAAACCTCTGTCAAGCTGATTGAGTCTAGTCGAGAATTAAGATTTTCAGAGACAGGATCAAACTCAAGTCCTAAACCACCAAGAATATAATATGCAAAATCTATCTCATGCACAAATTCACCAGCAGCCTCAAGATCATCAGCAATTATCTTCATTTTGAGCCAATATTCATTAATGCTTAAACCTCCTTTTTTAGTGGATTGTAACTATGTTTGAAGACGTAAAATCTGAGATCTTGAGTGAGATGCATACCTAGATTCAAGAGTCTGCCGAACATCAAATGTTGTTTGTAACCCAACCAGATGACGTAGAACTTCGCGTGAAATTGTAGCTCGAATCCATCCTAATAGCAATTGATCCAGTTTCACCCAATATCCAAGTTCTTCGTCAATATCAGCAACACCGCCAGATCTATCGTATGCAAGAACTAAAACTTTTCCTGACGCTGTTCTTCGGATAAGAATGAATTTTTCCAGATCGTGCCCTTTGAGAGTAGGAAGAATTTGTGACCTCCATAGAACAAAATTATCTTCCTCAAGCTTCATAAAATTGCTTGAGAAAGGTGTAACAACAACCAACACATATTTCTGAGTAGCCACGAAGGCTGGCTCTGATACCATGAGAAGGAAGAAAAACAGCAAGAAAAAGAAAGAAAGTGCAAGAGAAAATTCAAGAAAGAAAAATCAGAAAAAGCAGAAAACTTCCAGAGTAAACTTCTAGAGAGTTCTTTTTCGAGTTACTGTAAAACTAATTAAAAACAAGAAACTAATACATCAAGTATTTATATTAGTACTCTAAAACAGAAACTAACAAACTTATAACTAAAATACAAGCACGTGGTGGGTCACATGACATTTAACTAACTGGTGTGATAATCTGGCACCAAGGCTGTGCTAAAGCTATGCTGAGCTGGCACCATTCCACAATAATACCGAACTGAATGGTGTTCAAAACTCGCCTGCATTTCAGATGTTTTCCATGTGGATGATGCAACTGTTTCTTTGATTCATTTCCTTGGCATCCCCCATTGCCATGGAGACATGACAGAGAACCAAAAGAATAGAAACAACTAAAAGAAAATGAAACTCGATCATGTTTCTTAGTTTGACATTTTCACAGTTGAAAATTTGAGGAAAAATTAATAATAATAATAGGGATATTATGGAAATATAAATTTTGAGGGATTGTATAAAGTTATTTTTTTATTCCAATTAGAATTTTTTTATATCATTAGTGATGTGAAATTTGAAATGCAACTTTTGGATCGAAGATGAAACACTACTTATGTGAGAGAAAAAAAAAAAAAACCTAAATACCAGTCACTTGACTAAAGTGATGGAGAAATAGCGTGCTTAGCATAAAATATATCCAATTTCAAATACCATCAAACATGCTTAATAACTTTTATACATGCTCCAATCCCAGATACTATTGCCACCACTCCAAACAGCGAATTCTCTATATGTACTTCCTGAGTTCTACTTAATCATAAAAACATTGGTATTAATAAAATATTAGAGAGATATGATTTTATAGATATATCAATAAAAATATCAATGTTGACCAAAATATTAGAAAATTTATATAAACTATAAATATTTAATTTAAAATATTAATTTTTGCATCTAAAATATTTAATATAATAAAATAAAACAAGAAAATATAATAATTAGTATGCAAATAGTAATAAAATTAGTCCACAAATATAAAAAATTATTGCATATAAAGTAAATACAGTCCTTGTTGATATTGAAATATAGTAAATTTGATAAATAATACTAAAAATATATTAAATTCTTAAATATAATTCATAATATATCATCAATAAAAAAAATAAAAAATAAAAACCCATTCATGATATAAATTCATGACCATATCCAAATGCTTGATGTATTTAACAATAGGCTTCCAACTTATTATGGTAGAGAAACTTTTCATGCAACTGTGGATGTGCCAAAAATATTTTCTCTATCAATTCCAACCATTTGTCATTGAAAGGGAAGTAAAAGGCATAGGACAACTAAAAACACCAACATTATAATCATTGTGAAGACTATAGGATGTCGTATAACTAATTAGATAAACAATTGGAATCTAAAAATTTTCATAATAAGAACTAACTTGTGTACTTAAGCCCATTGTATCAAAAAAGTTAGTAAGATAATCTTCCTTAAATTCATTCATCATGAAAATTCTATAGTGCATTTTTGAACCATGGCATGTTGTTCAAGCCCTATGATCAAAATTTTGTGTAGCATGTGTGTTAATCTTTAGTTCTTCACTAATAAATGGGTAATTGTTATTTAGTTTATTTTTTTAATCAAAATTTGGCATTTTTGCTCTTTTCTTTAGTGTTATTTCAAAATTTTCTCATCATAAAATATGCTCAAATAATGAGAGAACTTAGTACATGATTTGAAAAGCTACAATTTCTACTGATATTTTTTCATAATATTAATATTTTCTATCGTTAATTGATATTTCCAGCAAAATGTGTACCAAAATCCTTAGTTTCCATCAACATGTTTCAATATTATCAATATTTTATAACATCATTAATATTTTCACCGATAATTTTGTAGGAATTTTGTGAATAGAAATTATAAATATTTTTTATTTATTTATTTGGTTACCATAATACTTAAAATACTAGAGTTTTATTTTAAAATAAATAAATAATAAATAAAATAATAAAAAACAGTGTTCTAGTGAAAGAACACATCTTCAGAATGGAAATGCACCTGTTATTGGAAACGAAACAACTTTTAACGCTTCGTACATTTTGAAGCATTGGGTTTCTTCATGTAGATGTAATCTTTCCTATAATAACAATTACCTTTCTACGATTAAATAATAACAACAGAAAGAAATATTCGTTATTTCTAGTTTTTGCATCATTCATTCATAAAATAGTGAAAGAGTGAAACACAAAGTTGTTCGTTGTTTCTGGGAATATGGAGTGCTACTGTAAAATACTCCTGTTTTACAATTTGACAAGGTTTGACCAGATTTGACCAAGTGAACAGTATATGGAGCCAAAGTTAACTTTTTTTATGGATAATATTTTTGGTTTGAATGATATATCATTATGTAGAGCTCTTCGATACTAGTTCCTACACTGGTAGCACTCCAAATTTTGAGTTACGGATAAAAAGTTATGATTATGTAAAATTTCAAATATTAAATTTATATCAGTGTCTAAACCAATCCCAAATTTTCGTCTGTTAGTGATCTAAGGCTTTATATAAATATGCGAAAGTATGCACAGCAAGAAACAAGTTGCAAAATACCCATTTTGTTACCCAAACCCAAGAAATTTCTCTCCAGACCCACGGATCCGAACTAGATCGTTTCGAACCCATTTTAGGTCTAATCGAGACATCGCCGTTTTGCCCGATTTTGGCCACCCTCCTTATGCACATGCCATACACCCTCCTTACACACCTTAAGAAGACCTCAAAGACCAAATTTCAGGCCAAACCACTGGCAAATGAGCCAGGATCTGGCGTTTGAAGCCAGCAGCGGTCGTTTGGTGTTTTTCGACCTTTTGGCCTTTTTTCGGCCGTTTTAGGCCAACCCATAGACCTTTTCCACCACTTTTGGACCCCCCAAACTCATTTTCATAGTTCTTTTTCTAAGATTCCTCACCATCAATGTGGAGCTAGGTCGAGTATTGCGACTAGTTTTTTGGCCACTGAAGGAACCTTTGGACCAAGGTGACCAGACTGATGGGTCCTTGTTTATTGGGATTTATTTTGATATAAAGTTTGTGAATTTTGGATGTTGTTTAATAATTTTTTTCATTTTTTGGTCAATTAGTTAATTTTCGAATAAATTTAAACTGTGTTTGGATGAAAATTGGTCAAATTGGTTAAAATCGGAGTTGGATTAGTGAAATTGGATATTATTAGGACCCATTATAAGGTTCAATTTTGAAAGATTAGTCTTCAGGTGAAAATTCCCAATTTTGGATACTGGGTCCTAAGGGTACACTGGATAATTGGACCGTTTGGTGTCCAATTTTTATAATTTTAAAGTAGCATAAATCAATTTAAGACATTTGGACCATGCAAGTGTCTTTGGTTTAGTCACTAAAGCCTAAGAAATATTTTATTATGTTACAGACACTCGTGTTGAGTTTGAAGGCGATCTTACAGGGGAGCAAAAGTGAGCATCTGCAGTACAGTGAGTGGTTATAATATTTAAAATATTTTGGGTATGTAGAATAATATATATATGTGGTTTAGATATTTTATTTATATACCAATTAATTAAAATGTTTGTTTTATGCATATATAAATATCTGTCTTCACCTATATGTGTTATCATTTTATATGGATTTTAATAAGATTTTTAATGGTTTTTAACTTGATGAGTTCACAGTGAACTTGTAAATTATGTTAATTATATACTCTGGTATTTGAATTGAGATTTTAAATCATTTCGAAAAATGATTGATTTTAGAAAGCAGATTGTAAACTTTATGATTTTAAGCATGTTCAAGTATTTCAAATTTTATATGCTTAAAATAGGTTTATGGTGAATATATTTCACTGTGATATTTTCGATTTTAGTAGAAAATGATGATTTAAAATTTTTGAAATATTTAAATAAGCAGATAGATTTGAAAATTAAATAAGGACTTATGATAGAGTTTTGTTCGAAAAAGTATTTGAGATATTACAAGATTGTTTTAAAGATACTGTATCGGTTATTTTTAATTGATATACCATATAATACCAGAGTTTCGATTTAGTATTATATTACAGCGCGATGGTTTGCCACAATGCCGTGTTGTTGGTCTCACCCAACGGTTTATTATTGCATGGATTGTGAGGTCGAGTTTATTCGACGGTTTATTATTATTACCACGATACCGTGAGATTGGTCTCATCCAATAGTTTATTATACTATTATACTATGCCACTCACTGAGATTTCTTTATCTCACGTTTTATTTGTTTTAAATTTGTTCCCCTAGGTTCAGGCAGTTAGTTGCTAGTCTACCTCTCACATCGCTTGCCACTTCATTCTTTTTGCAGCAGTAGTAGTTCCTATCTTTCTTTATCCATCCTTATCTTTCTAGACTTATTTATTATTTATTTGTACTTCTAAACTTTACAAATACTCTTAAATGCTCTGATATAAATATTAGACTCATTAGAGATTATATTACTTATATGTGTAGTTATGGCTTGTGGTATAATAAACTGGTTGTAGACTCTGTGCTATTGTGGATTTAATTATATTTATATATCAAGGTGTTATTAATAATGCATGTGTTCATTGTTCACGTTTTAAGTGAGGTTCCATTGGATATCCTCTAGGGATTGCCCAGTGGAACGTCACCAGGCAGGACCACCTAGGAGATCCTGGAAGGGTTCCCGGGGTAGGTTTTGTCAGCTACTATTCTCAGAAAGTAATCGTTGTATCCTGGGAGACATTCACCATCTATCAATCCGTTGAGCACCAATGCGGGATGAAAATTGTCTTAAAACCAAATAATCAAATTCTTGCCTCGACTAACAGGTTTTTCTATCATCTTCTTCTTGTGTATGTGTATTCGGTATTTATGTTTTTAACAGTAGAAACCCATATCTAGGATAACAAATTTTAACAAGTATATTTTATTCCCTTATCGATATGGAGGATATGGGTAATCTAACAATGTTTACGAAATATCCAAATATCGACTATTTTTTCTACCTTGTTTCCACACGCATTATTGATATCTTTTACATCAAATAAGAAAAGTACAACTATTTAATTAATTAGTACTTTTAGCTAACAGAAGCAAACATATAAACTGTATATCATCATAATCATAATTGTATATTTATATAATATAGTATTGACCTAAAAGAAAGATATATAATATCATATAATGCTAATAATCTGTTTTTCTATAAATTTGGTATATTTTTCTATTGTCTCTTTCCAGTCCACCCACTGTTTTTCCATCTCAAAGTTTAAAATTTTAGTATTCCCGAAAATATGAAAAGTTTAAAATATAAAATTATCCATAAACATATAAAAAAAATATTAAATATCGATAAAAACTAATAAAAAATACAAAAAATATATATTTGATAAAATTATTTATTAATTAATAAAATACATAAAATAATTGTTATAATTATATTATATTTCATAAATGTTATCTCAATACCATATAAAATTACTAGGTGGCTGAAAAATATTGATAGCTTTCTCATTTTCATTTTGAATGTGAAACATGAAAAATAATTTTTAAAAAATGTATCTATAATTTTGTATATAATTGTTAATATTCTAACTATATGGATCTTATGTTAAATGTGGATGTCCTTGATAATAATCATTATATGATATTTGCTTACTATGTGATATTCCGTCATCTTTTTATTTTTATTTGCTTAATTTTAAAGACAATAAGAAGATAAAAAATAAATTATCAATAAATTTAGTCGGCTAAAAATTTTACTAAACATCAATAATATTTATAAATATTTTGATAAAAAAATTAAATAAATTTCAAAAAAATTTCATGAAAATTATGGATTTTGTAATTAAATTGTAAAGGATTTTACATAGATATTTTAATAGAAATTTCTTTGAAAATCAGGAAGAAATATTGAAAATTTTGATGGATATTATAAAAATTATATTCATGCTTATTTAGGACCAAAATTTCTTTTCCATCTACTAAAAAAAAAAGAAAAAAAAATCAAAATTTCCACCATATTTTCGATTTTGTGAACCTAGCTCCAGTCATTCACGTTCATAACATGGTATTGTTTCAAAAGTGAATTAAGTGCTAAGCGCACCAGGCATGCTCCACTCATTCAAAAGGGATGAATATGTAATATGGATAACCACAATGATTGTTTAACGTTGTTGTTAATGAAAAGATAAGCCAAAGTCACTAATCATGTCCATAATCAAAATGTCATTTATTTATTTACTTACCTTTTTCCTATTTTTGTTGCTACAAGTACTAGAAGTAAAAATGTAGTCGTTAGTGGTCATGAAATTTAATATAAGTAGATTTCATGTTGAGATTGTCCATCGATGGGTAATTGTTTTTGGATATTGAATATAGAGAGGTTCAAATTTTGATAATTGTTCAAGAAAACAATAACGATTACTACTGAATTGTCCTTCCAGAGACATCATATTATAAAGTTAGAAAATAATTAACTAAACTGAAATATTATATAGGAAATAAATGGTACATGCATATGAATAATCTATTATCATGCATGAATAAGAGATGTGAAATTCTTTTTATGAAAGTTTAAAATATATTATTCATTCTCAAGTCAAAAAGCTTGAAATTTAGAAAAAAGTTCAAAATATTTGACTAGTCGACCTTTTTTCTTATTGATGGTGTAAATTATTCAAAGTATATATATGATACCTGAAAAACGCAATACGCGCTACGTTTCACTTTTTAACTCATTCTATTTTAAAAACTTTGAGCTTTTAGAAAAAAATAATAAATAAAAATAATTTAATAATAAATTACATACTATAAAACATAATAGCTATATGTTATTTTCAATAATTTTTATGTGATAAATGTTAAAGGTTATCACATTCTCATTATTTGTATTTGAATTTAAATAATAATTAGCATTTTCTTTAACAATTAATTTCTTATCATCTAAGCATGTCAATTTAGTTTGATCAGCGATTCTTTGATAAAAGACATTTTACATTGTTACGATGTATTATATTGGATATCAGAGCCTTCACTTTTTGATCTGATATTCAACCTTAAGTTTTACGAAATCAAAATATATAAGATCAATTAGTCTTTAAATAAGTGGTTTTAGAATAAGAGAGACTTGAAAGTTGATGATGCAAGTGGGATATACACAACATAATATGGGTTGTAAAGTGTGGGATGTTAAAGAAAACAAAACATAAATAAATAAATAAAAAGGTAATGCGTGAGGTTGAGGTTATAGTTCATGGGTCTCGGGCCATTATCCATGAGCATTGAGCCTGTAACGGGACATGTAGGTAGCTAATAAAGGGTTTTTTTTTTTTTTTCCAAAAATAGCCACCGCACAAATCCATTTTTAACTCATTTGGACCAAAATATCCTTCATTAAGTTTTTTTTCTCTTTTTTTTTTTTTTTTTTTGGTTCTCTATCAAAACACATGTTTTTTTCCTTTTGTTCTTTTCGTTTTTCTTTTATTTTTTTTTTCTCTCTCTTTGGCTTTCAAAATGCAGTTAGGGTTTCCTTTCTAGTTTCCCTTTCAAAATCACGATTGCGGTTGCCACCTAGAGGTAGAGGAGAGACACACCATCGTCATCATCGATCTCTATACTCCAACCTCTCCATTCGTCGCTGCAATCGCAGGTGCTGCCGCAACCACCAATTTTGTATCCCCCTGTTCCTCAAATACAATTCGATCCTTCTATAGAAAAATCTCAATTTGTGAAAGCCTTCGATGGCTTCCTTATGAAAATATCAATGTGTGGAGCTGAGCATCTTCTATTCGCTAGGATAAAGCTTTTCCTCTGCAAGGGCCTTGTGCAGTGAATCCCCTACCAGCGATCATCCGTAGTCGTAAAGCAGCCCCCACGAAACTTTTGGGGCATTCAAGGAAAGGGGTCGTCTTGTGTGTAAGCATAACATTTCTGGTCGAATTTGTCCACCCCAACTAAGAAGAACAAAATGAAATTGCCCAACTCCCAGTCTTGTGTGTAGGTCTGTTTAGTTAAAAAAAATTGTGAATTTTGTTTCTTTCAAATTGTTCAATTTCTGCAGCATCATGGGTTCTATGGGTTTCATGGGTTTTCTACGAAGGTTTGGAAGTGGGAATAGTAGCTAAGTCATTGTGTGTGTACTGATTAAAAGCGATTCACATGACCTTTCCAACTTAGGACTACAATGTTTGTCACTTTAAGTTCTAAAAGGGTAATATCTGTGCACATTTCAATCCCACAACTTCTATTTTCATATCTCTTAGAAGTAGATGATCTAACGTTCTATCAAATATAAGATATGAAGCAAAGAATGCTTGGAAATCAATTAGTTTATTTATCGTAAAATTGTTAAACAATTTAGCTCAACTTAAATTATTTGACCCCTCAATTATAGGAATAAAGTTTCTTATTGGCTGCATTATTATGTTTCATAAGTTTTGGCTATGCTAAAAATTCTGTGAATTTGTTAATCACTTGTTTGTGAATTGTTATCATTAAAGGTTTAGGCTATTAGAGAAAAGTTAGAGTATGTTAGGTATATATTGGATTGCAACTTTTTCTACTTTTTGGTCATTTGTTTGGGAAAAAAAATGAATGGTGTTTGAGGGAAATTTGCAAGAGAGGTTTTACATTTAGGATTGATCTAAGGTCTTTGGTGTTGTTTGTTGCAGGTTATGTTTAGTAGTGTCCGCCGTAAAAGGCTGCCTGCTGAAGCTGGTATTAGTGTATTGTGTATCACCTGGAATTATTCATACAAATATTGTGAGTTCTCAAAACATTTCACTATCTTCTTATCTTAAAGATGAATCTATTCTGCAATATGATCGAAAATAATTGTAGTGATGAGTACAAATTTTGTGATTGCTTGTTTTTAGAATCTTGATAAAATAAAACAACTAGATGATTGAGTAGTTTATTTTCTGTCATGTCTTATTTTGACTTTTTAAAATCTCATCCAAGTAGATACAGAAGTTGAATGTAGCAAAAGCCTTTTTTCTTGTTTTTGCTTTTGTCATGACCCCCCACATTTTTCTTTGAAACCTTTTTCTTGGACTGCAGTTACGTAGCTGCAGTTACCTAGTTGCTCTCACTGGTTTGTCGCTCTCACTTTTTTCTTTTTAATGTCTATTATTATGAAGGTTTGTCATCTTACCATTATCATTTTTCTAAAAAAGCAGTGCTTCAAGTCAATGCTGTAACTTGGTTTGCAGTTCTTGCAATTCTTGTAATAATAAAATTTTTCATAATTATATTTTTTATTTTTTATTTTGCTTGTATGGAAGTTGGTTTATTTATTACTATTATTATTATTATTATTATCTCTATTCATTCTTTACTCATTTTGGAAACGTCTATGGCAACCTGAGTGCTTTTGTACTATTATTTAAGCATTTGGTGCCTTTTATTCTTTCCTAAAAGCTCGAATCTATAAATTTTCAGGGCATATATCAACTAACATTATAATTTCATAGATAAAAATTGTCGAAGTTGTATGGTGATATTATTGTGGTGATTAATAAATGTTTTATTGTAAAATTCATTTTAGTTTAGTTAACTCATTTTAGTTAAACTAAGAAACATATAAATAATTAATTTTGTTACTAATATTGATTTTCTATTTCTTTCAGCATTGGAGGAGTAAGTGATGGATTGAGCAGTAAATTCAAGCACAAAATTTGCGATCGTAGAGTTACAAGTGCATGCTCAGAAGATTACACACACACACACACACACACATAGAGATAGAAAAAGAGAGAGAGAGAGAGAGAGAGAGAGAGAGAGAGAGAGAGAGAGAGAGAGAGATAAAAAAGTATTGGTGGTGGTTTGTCCCCCATTAATGTAAGTTGCTTCTCTGAACAAAATAAAAAATATTATGCAAATTGATTTTGCATTAATGTAACGAAATTATCGCTGAACCTTTATTTTCATAATGGATTATTTTAGATATGATAAGTCATGTCTTTGTAAATTGCTCAATTTTGAACATTTGTCATTATGAGACATGCTTATGATATCGTTTTATTCGGTGTGACGATAATGTTTGTGTTGCATGGTTAGAATGTGAAATTAAAACTTATATGAAGCTGTGTTTTTGTTGAATGTAATGGGATATTTGAATGTAAAACCATAATATTTGAGATTTATTGGAACCATAGGTTATATTTAGTAAGCAATGTCACATATAACTTTCTATTTCTTTGGTGATTCAATTATAATTATTTATGACCTATATTGTACATAAAACCTAAAAGCCGATGGCATGTGTGGTTTGGTATGTTGCCTAATGTATAATGGACAATAATATATAAAGAGATTGTAGCTTTTAAATCCACAATATGTGTTGGTTCTAATAATTTTTTTTGACATTTTTATTATAATTCATTTTTACACAAACCCATTAGGTCAAGTTCATTTGTAGCTTCTGGAAAAAAATTTCACTTGTTGGAAGGAATATCTCCAGTCGGAAAACATTTTCCTTTTGTCGGAAATCATTTTCCTCCTATCAAAAAATTTCCTCCGATCGGAAATTAGGTTCCTCTAGTTGGAAAATCGTTTCCGATACATGCATAAACATCGTAGTTAGCGTGGATTTTTTTTCCTGAAGTTTCAAATTGTATTTGTTTGGTGGAATTTTTGCTAGATTTTCCTTTTTTCCTATTTAATATGTTTTCATTCCTTTTGGTTTGTGTAATAATTCAGCATATCTTATGTTTTTTTATGTGTATTTATTTTTCAGATAAATGGATTCATAACATCAATCAACATTTGTTCGAAGGTTTTGGGACTCGGAGATATCGAGGACAAAGGTTAATTATAGATCTAACTTCTAGAAAGCCGTGACGGATATTAAGTTCAAGCTTACTCCAGCCCAAAGAAAGAAGTTTGAGGATAGTTGTTTTGGCCATTTTTTGAAGGCCAACAAGATACAATTTAGTGGCCATATCGTCAACAGCATGCTATATAGGCAGTGTGTTTGTGACGACCAAGATGCTATGGTATTTAATTTTGGAGGTTGCGGTGCTAGATTTACGCGTATAAGAATTCTCACTTATTACATGTCTACATTTTGGTTATGAACCCAATAGACTAGTTAACCCATCTACATGTATGAATGATATGTATTTTGGAGGATAACTGAAGCTTTCATAACCACACAATGTTAAAATGATGATGAAGACGACGATGGTAGATTGAAGTTGGCATTATTATATTTTCTAGAGACGGTTCTTCTTGGCGAGGAAAGCATGGCCACCGCATCCCAGAATGACTTGGAAATGGTGGACGATTTAGACTACTTCAATAACTATCCATGGGGTAGTTTATCGTACAGCACCACCATCAGATCATTAAAAAGTGCTTTTGAGCATAAGGAGTCCATGGCATTAAATAAGTTAAAGAGTTATAATGTCTATGGGTTTCCTTTGGCTTTTATGGTAAGTTTGTACGACTATAATTTAGAGTTTGTGAGTTTCCTTTAGATTTTTTATTTACAGTATATATTAATTGTCAGGCGCTGATGAGCACATTGAACTATCCATGTGGCTGAGAGCCCTCACAGCCCAGGCACAACGACGCAATTATCAGGGGCGCACTCTACCACTGAGCTAATAGCCCATCGTGCGGGCCTCCTGCTGGGGGCCCGCTATGCCAAAAGCGAAAGAAACCCCATCCCTCTCTTTCCTTTTTTACGCCCCCACATCGCAACATGGGAGGGACATGGGGACCTTAAAAAGGGGATCCTATCAACTTGTTCCGACCTAGGATAATAAGCTCATGAGCTTAGTCTTACTTCACCATCGAGAAACGAAAGAAGACTTCCATCTCCAAGTTTCACTCAGACGTAGCTCGCTTCTTTTTGGGTGTGCAACAGTGTCAAACCAAAATACCCAACAAGTTATTTAAGAGATTTGGGATTTTGAGACAATTCCTTTGTTAGCTAAAACATTTCGAAATAGGTTGCTGGATATGTCATTTCCTTGGATTCTCAACTGGCATATTTCACAAGTGCCAAGATTTGATAAGGCAGCTGAAATCTTTCATGATCGTGATGTAAGTATATGAGTTCTTATACTTATATATATATATATATATATATGTATGTATGTATACATTCCATCGTAGGACGATCTATTCTTTATAGACTCGCTTGTGTTTATTAATCACATGTATTGTATTGCATTATATTGAAGTGTATTATTGTTGTACTACTTTTGGTGATAAAAGTCTATTGTCCACCATGTAATTATCACTTGATGATAATCCCTTTTGTATTTTGCAATATTTGGTTGTTAGCTTATTGGATGCTGCTAAATATGAGATCTTATATATTGGCAAAATTGCATGGGATGTATATCATGATAGATCATCCTATGGTGTTGCACATTTTGTCGAAGACAAACCACCACAATTTAGTGGTCTTGGAACAAATTAGGGTGTTCCACTTACAACCGGTGGAAGAAGTTCGAAATGAAAACATGCATTTGTGAAAAGTAAGGTGAAAAAAGGGAGACAAATAGGAGATAAGCCTTCGAACCATGATGATCATGGTAATTATCCTTCATCATCGACTATGAGAATTGGTGCTCATGATCGTGTTAATCCATCAACTCCACCCCAACCTTCATCCCATGATGAGGTTTGTATAAATTGCATGATGTTTTTCTTTTTTATTATTGCAACTACTAATAAATATTGTTTTGCTTAGCTACCTTTAAGAGAGAGATTGGCTGTTCTTGAAGGTGAAGTGGCTAGTGTACACCAAGACGTTAAGGAGTTAAGAATCTCAATGCTTAGGGAGTTTGCAAGGTTGGAGACCAAGCTTGATAAGCTAATGGAGTACCAGATAGTGGGGGCAGACCATGTTATATAAAAAAATGTCTCTGAATATCAAGATTTTTTTTTCAATATCAAGATTTTTAATTCTTTCTGGGGTAAAACAGTGAATATCATGATGTGACTATGACTAACGATTTAATATGAATTTTCTCAGCTTATTAGATTTTGCTAGGCACCACTTGTCATCTTTCTTCATGAAAGATATTATGGAAGTGATTTAGCAGCCTTCAATTAATAAATCTGAGATCAAAGTAAAAAAAATTTTGAATGAAGAATCTTTAAAAATAAAAACCAATACTAATCATCTTCATATGCCATATGTAGGCACGGTCAACCAATTAATTGCATAAATTAATATGAAAACAAAAAAGAATAGGCAAAATAATAGTAATAATAATAATAAAGAGTATATATGTTAGTTAGGCATAGGACCTAGAGAATAAATTTATATTTACTTTTGTTTTCTGAGCTTGATATTTATGATGTGACAGCTTTTGATATGTAGTATGGTTTAATTTTTTTATTTTTTTTTTATGTTAAGCGTGTTTACTATTATAATTGATTGTATTCATTATTTATTCATTTTGGAGATCAATGATGCCCAAGGTCAATGTTCAAACCCGCATTTATGGGAGTTTGACAATTTGGGAGGTGCTGATGAGTTTGGTTTAGGAGATGGGATGGAAGCTAACGTTGATCAAGATGAAAAGAAAGAAGAGTTGGATCACAATGCGACCCCTGGTGATAGATAGTAACATCCATTGGTTGTAGGTGATGCAAGAGCGAGTGTTAAGATTATCAAGGTAGTGTCTCCATCAAAGTGGCCGGCCGGGAGACGTGCAAGAAAGATAGCAGCTGCTAAACAAATGATAGATATTGGGAGCGAAGATAGGAAGGCCGCAGCAGCAATTACTACTCCATACAGTGTTGGAGGCTTGCAAAAAAAATTGCAACGCACCTTACCAAGTCCATCATCTGCTTTGAAGTTTGACCCATATAGATCGGTACCCACCCGACTTGTGAAAACTTTTGACTGATTTATGAAGTCCGATCGTACAGTGGAGGTCGATATGGACATTTTGTGTGTGGATAAAGATTTTTTCCATAGGCTTATAACCAGTGAATCGTAGCTAATTCATGATGTAAGTATGTTTTTTATCAATATTTTTATTTTTTAATTTGCTAAATTTCATACATTGTTATTAAATTGCATGGATGTAATTTGAAATTCATTTATATTTCAATGCAGCATATAAAAGTCATGCCTTACTTATTTCGTGCACATGCCAACCAATTCCCTGATGTTTTTTATCCTATTTCGAGGTGATAGATGGTAGATTTTGGGTAAGTAAAAAAGTTATCATGGTTGTCATATATTTGGCCATTGTGATTTTGGATAACTAATAATTTATTTTCTTGTAAGAATACATTGAGATGTCTTACAAAAGTTTATTTCAAACCATCTAAATGCCAATTCCCAAATGAAATGCAGTCATATGTATTGGGGATTCAAATGAAGGAATCGAAGCCATGAAAATGCGTAAATCATGTACAATATACATGTCCAAATTGTATAATGTTAACTATTTTTTTTTTCTTCCTTTATTTATTGTTCTAACTGGATACCTATAATTTACTGATGGTTATTGATTCCATTGAACAAGCGAAACAAGCATTAGCTTCTGGGGCATGTGGACTTGAAAGAGCATCATATGGCTGGCAATTAAAACAGGGCAAATAAGTATTTTAAGACATTATGCGTTATGTTGCCTTATTTATTGCTGATTGCATGCTTCTACAAGGAGTAGACGAATCTTGTGGAGTCTGTTGATGATTTTACCTGTGCATTGGCAAAAAATTACCCTCAGCAAACCAATGGGTAAAGCTCCTTAACACTTACATGTTTGTTGAATAAATTTTAACTATTGAATATGGTTGTAATTATGTTATTGTTTTGTTGTAGTGGTGACTGTGGCATTTTTGTGCTCAAGTCCATGAAGTTTTTACATGCTAGATTACCATTGAGTTTCACACAAGAAGACATATTGTTCTTCAGGAGGAAGTATGCTCATGAGGCTTATAACAAGAAACTAAGCATATGAGTTTGGCTTGGTGATTCATGAACAGCATAATATCATTTTTACTTTTGTTATGTTTATAGATCTATCTTTTTTCTTATATTAGCATTTTAAATGTAATGATAATGATGGATTATTTTTATGTTCATTTAACAAAGATAATAATGGATTTTGATGTAAAGATAACTAATTTATTGTCTAAAAAATGTGGCATGTTTATTAGAATTCCATTTTGCACAAACCCCTTATATGTAGTTCAATTCAAGCTTTTGAAATTTTGAGTGGAAAAAAAATATTATATAAGATGAAGATGGATTTAACAAAAAATGTATTGACTTTTAAAATCAATAAAAAAAATGATATATTTTGTTTTTCTTTTCAAAATCATTTGGACATTTCAAAAAATAAGACGTAAACTAAAGATTCAAAATCAATTCTAGAATGCCTCTTTTCATTTGGGATTAAATTCTTAAAATAAAATTGCTAAATACGTACTACACCATGATACAACATAAAAAAAGCATTACCATCAAATAGAAAATATAATATCCATGATACAAAATAATTATCAAAAGATATTAAACCATAACACTAAATTGAAACTTTATAATTCAAAGCATAAGACAATGGATTCGTACATCTCTGCCTATAATATCCAACACCGCCGCATCGGCTACAATGATGATATGTCAAGTCGTATTGTTCTTCCACCGAGATGGATGCATAGGTGAGCCGGTAGGCCGAAGATGCAATGCATACCATCTCAAGATGAAAATGTTATTGAATGTAGATGTAGCCGATGCGGCGGTGTTGGATATTATTCAGTATTGGATATTATGCGGCGGTGTTGGATATTATGCGGCCTTAATATGTATGAGTTTGTTGTAGAAGATAAGAGTTTGAAGGGTACAATTAACCTCCAAGTCGTATTGTTCCACCAAGATCATCGACTTGACATATCATGCTACTGTTTTTCATTTAACACAAGGTAAATGAACTCAACATAAGCTGCACGATATGCATCCACCGTGTAGTAATGAGAACACATGCTTAAGGAGTAATTTTGCATTCTCTGCAAGCAGCAATACAATGATCACAAGGATATTAATAAAGATCGAAGACTTTGCATGACATATTTTTTTATTGGAGGTTAATTGTACCCTTCAAACTCTTATCTTCTACAACAAACTCATACATATTAAGGCCTTCACATGTAGCCCAATAGACTCCAAATTACGGAGCTTGAGTTGCTCTTTCATATGGTCAATCATAGGCTTCTTCAATTTTGCACCAGCACTACGTCGTTCATAAAATTACCTTTGCCACAAATTTCATATGTGCTCAATCAATGCTACTATTGGCATCTCTCTAGCATTTAGCAAAATACCATTCAAGCTTTCTGCAATATTGGTGGTCATGATATTGTACCTTCTACATGGAAAAAAAGATCGTGCCTACCTTGTAGGGTAACATGATCGGATATACTGAACAGCCCTACTGTCTTTTGCCTCAATTTGCCCCATAAAAAACTCAAAATCTTCAATCAAATATGCCTTAGCTACAAGCATAAAACATTGTACTATTGTATCATCATCTTTTACATGTCCATTTGCCTTAATAATTCTGCCTATGTGGTACATGCACAGCCCATGGGATGCATTGGGAAAAACTTTGCGTATTGCCTTTTCAAAAACTGGGTGTCTATCACTCACAAACACCAAATCCGGAAAATCTCCAATAGCATCTTTGAGGTTTTGGAAAAACCATATATATGCTTGCTCATCTTTCCATCTCCATTGCCGAAAGCCAAAGGATATATTTGCTTATTGTCATCCATGCCCACTGCAATATACATGTATCTTTGTATTTCCCTTTCAAAGTACTCACATCAACAGCCAACACGGTTTTTATGTGGGATATAAATCCCCTAATGCACGCTCCAATTGCCATAAAGAAATATACAAAATAGTTATTATCGTTTGTTTTGATACGTGTAAGAGTCTCAGGGTTTTTCGACACTAACTCATAACAGTAGGTAGGCAACTTAGCAAAATTCTCCTTTGGAGATCCCCTAATACTGTTAAGTGCATATTCTTGACCTCTCTATGCTTTTTGTAGCTTATATTTACCCTATATTTTTGCAGACAGTCATGTTGAATTTCTTTGGTTTTGTAAACACGTGTAATCCCTTCATATTTAGATTTGATACATTGCCCGATAACCCAGCCATTCGCCTGCTTGTGTTCTCAATGCACGATATCTAATGAGCAAGTGTATACATTATCAAAAATTCTCATAACAAATATTTCTCCATTTTTTAATTTGGTCGCACACAGTCGTCATTTACAAGTATTTTCTAAACACACAACCTCATACTGTTGTGTAGTTGATCGTGTAACCATAAATTCTTTATTTTCATGCATACAATAGATACTCAGTTTATTCTGTAAGTCACGTTTGTTGCAAAATATCTGTCCAACTACAATGCTCTCACAGCCTGTGAACTTTAATGAAAATATGACCATAGAACCACTTTTGTTATTCGATGATAAATGGTCACTTGTAGCACAATGAACTCTAACATCATCAACTCTTTCGTTGTTCATTTCAGGATGCACATCATTATTATTGTCGGGGCAACTCATGTTCAAAATCTACATCATTATGATCAATATCATCCGACTGAAAACTATCATCAACCCCTGCTACATTGTAATTCTCATAATGACCAATATTATGCAACTACTTATACTCCTCTTTGTTAGGAAATCTTTCGACGCAGTCACCTCCAACATCAACTCCTTCATGGATGTTAAATGATGTCCAGGATCTACGAACATCAACTTGATCTTTATACTGAGTTTCATGAACTATAATATCATGAAATGTACCCTCAATAGGTTCAGAATTGGGAACTTATGGTATACGAATACCAATTGGAGGACGAGCAAAAAAGTGATGATTACTTCCACTATCCGAAGCGAAGGCTGTTTGATGAACATTTCTAGATATATGTTCAACTTTCAAAATTACCTCAACATACAATGGAGGTCGCATCATTGTCATCCCTCCATTCCTCTCTTCTGAAGAAAGCATTTTACATCCCTATCATTGCGTATTTCTATTGGATCCAACTTTTGTGCAGATCGTCCATATATTCATTTTAGCTTTAGCAAATTTTCATTTCGGTCTATATCAATAAAATTGAAAATTTCCTCCTCTAATTCTGATTTTGTGTATGTTTTGTCAATGGAAACCATTGTATTTTTATCATTTTGATACTCCCAATTCCATTGTATAAAACCGCAATTACAATATCATCATCTTCCATTTTACTACAAAATTAAATGAATAACGTTAAACTAAATTAATATGTAAAAAATATGAATAATACTGAATAAATATATTAACTATCTAAAAAAAACATCTTCTATTTTTTTTTCGCCAAATATAACATTTCTTATTGGAGAAAAATTAGCGAAAATCTGGTAGAAAACTAGTGAAAAAGTAGCGAAAAACTAGCGAAAACTGACAACTGTGGGAAAATGGTGAAAGTTCATCTTTTTCGTCAATTTTCCTCCATTTTACTTGTTTTCACGATTTTTTCATTTCTACATAATTTTTCCCCCATTTTCACACCATATGTCATCTATATATCTTTAAAGTCAAATATAACAGCTTATGAACTAATTTATTACATACCTATATTAAAAAACTTTTAAAAAATACAAAAAAAGGGTAAAAGAAAAACTATTGAGAGAAAATATCCATATAGCATCAATGTTTCATCTAATAAGAGAAAAGAAAAAATTTTTACCTGAGCTTAACTTCAAAAGTTAGAAAATACAAGAAATAGAAAGTGAGAGTAGATGAGATGTGAGAATGCTTCTTCTTTTTTTTTTTTTTTTTTTTTTTTTTTTTTTTAGGTTAACGGGTTGTTTGAGGAAGGAGATAAACTTATTTCGTAATTTTCAATTTAGCCAAAGGTATTTTTATCCACAGTTGGCTAGATTAAAAAAAAAAAATTACTGTTTTTCTAGAACAGATTAATAGAGTGGCTATTTTTCAAAAATACCCAATTTTATAGTAGACAATCACCTATTTACACTTATCATTATTATTATTTCTATTTTAAAAATCTATTTACACTTTATTGTTATCATTTTTGCAAGTGTTAGGTTGTTTATACTTTTGGAACTGCATATTTGCTTTCAAATTCAAACTGCATTTGCAGATTTTTCAAATAAAGTCTTAAATTTTGAATCCATCCAACCACCTCCACCCACCCCCGCCCCCCCCTTTTGCATTTGTAGTTTCCTGTTTCAGTGAATATGATTAGGAATTTTACAAACTTGGAAATTTGGATGTACTTTTACGGTTTTGTCGCAACGATTATTTACTTGTACTACTATTAGTTGCCCAATTCCTCATCACCAATAATGATATTTCTCTGATAATGCCTCCTTACAGACTGGATTATCACACCGACTTTATAAATTTAATTACTGTTTTCAACACCAATGAATTAGTATAATTTTTCAACATAAAATGGGTCAAATCTGATGACAAAATATATAGGATAGTTCAATTATAGTAATAACATGCCGCCAAGAGAACCATTATTAATTGTTTTTCCAACTGAAACTACATGTAGAATAGCAATATTAACTCCACAGATACATAATATATATAATACATATATATATATATATATATATGGATCCGTACCTTATAAATCTAATATTAGTTATACCAATTAATTAAGTTTATCAATATATATATATACTAATTAAGCCACTT
Source organism: Ziziphus jujuba (assembly GCF_031755915.1). Lineage (NCBI taxonomy): Eukaryota > Viridiplantae > Streptophyta > Magnoliopsida > Rosales > Rhamnaceae > Ziziphus > Ziziphus jujuba. The sequence continues at coordinate 14,715,833 of NC_083384.1, forward strand.
TTATTACTCTTGCTAGGCAGTTATCTGTAGGCCTCGGTACTGTCAAGTAAGTCACCGGGCATTTGGGATTAACTCTCTCAAGCCTGCATCGCAAAAAATAAATAAATAAGAATAGAATGTTTACAGTTACAACCATAATAAAATAAAACCATATTTATGAACCCCTTATTGTCATCATTAAGATCATATTAATAACTAGTAGGGCATGTTTTATAGTAAAATAAATAAATAAATTAGGGTTTGACCTTCTTGTTTGAAATTTGTTTTCTAATCTCTGTAGGGCAACCTAAGTATTTAAGGCATTATATTCTCAAGAATTGACCAGAGATCAAATCCTCTATTTCCAATAAAAGTTCGAAAAAAAAAAAAAAACTATTTTCCTTATCCCTAGTAATCCAATTACACACTGAAAGGTTTTAAAAGACGCATAGCATCTCAAATGATGAGATCAAGTCTCAAGTTTTATGAGCATAGATGTGCCTATGTGAAGTCTATGCAAGCATATATGAAGTCTGTGTATGACTATGCAAAGCTTAGACGTAAAAAAATGTTTTGCTATTATGTTATTATTTTAATTATTATATGACCACTAAATTATAAAATAATTCATTTTGAATGTCAATATATATATATATATATATATATAAAAGATTATTGCACATATAGTGGTAAAAAAACAAAAAATCTACACCACCATTATATGTGCAATAGATATAAACTAGAAAGTATCTAATTATAATAAATTTATAGAAATTCATACTTTTCAAGTTTTCAATAAAAAAATAATTTTAATCATATATATTACAAATCTACAGTTACTTAATATAAGATTATAGTGGTAAAAAAAAAAATCCAATTACACACTGAAAGGTTTTAAAAGACGCATAGCATCTCAAATGATGAGATCAAGTCTCAAGTTTTATGAGCATAGATGTGCCTATGTGAAGTCTATGCAAGCATATATGAAGTCTGTGTATGACTATGCAAAGCTTAGACGTAAAAAAATGTTTTGCTATTATGTTATTATTTTAATTATTATATGACCACTAAATTATAAAATAATTCATTTTGAATGTCAATATATATATATATATATATATATATATATATAAAAGATTATTGCACATATAGTGGTAAAAAAACAAAAAATCTACACCACCATTATATGTGCAATAGATATAAACTAGCAAGTATCTAATTATAATAAATTTATAGAAATTCATACTTTTCAAGTTTTCAATAAAAAAATAATTTTAATCATATATATTACAAATCTACAGTTACTTAATATAAGATTATAGTGGTAAAAAAAAAAAAATCTACATCACCATTATATGTGCAATAAATATAAATTAGCAAATTTATAATTATAATAAATTCATAGAAACTCATATTTTTCAAGTTTCCAACAAAAAATTAATTTTTATCATATATATTACAAGTCTATAATTACTTAATAATTCCTAAATTAATATACACTTTTAATATATTGTTTAATTCTTTATAGACTCCGATTCAAGATCTTCTTCTTCATATATTATATTTTTACTCTTTATTTTACCCAAAAAAAAAAAAAGAAAAAAAGAAGAACAAAACTTACAAGTTTCCATCTATCTTTTTCATTGTTTGTTATCTTTTATTTTCTTTTCTAATTACTTGTGAATTATTATTTAACTTTTTCTTTAAAAAAATGAAAAATTGAACAAAAATGCTCACGCGTTGTCAAGTATTAGACAATCAACATAGCATAACTGCATTTTTCTAAGCCTTGTCATTATGACAAGCTTTATCTAAATGCATCACACCTAGACATATCGTTTAAAACACTGCTATCGTTTGTATTGAGTCATTCTGTATTAAGACATACCATTCTCATTCTATTATATTAACAATTTGAAAAAATTATTCACACTATGAGCATAGCATGATGGGTGCACCCTCATTATCTAGTGATTTAAGACATCTCTTTTTCAAGGAGGTACCAAGGATTCGACTTCCCCAGTGGTAGAATACTATGAAGGGAAGTTGGTCATAAATTATCAATAAGTATGAAATTGATTCCTTCTAAATTCATGCCCAAGTGGTTAATGAAGACGGATTATAAATTTGTTGGCAATGTCTACACTGGTTTGAATCTAGCTCGGCCAAACAATTCACGTTTTGTTTTGTTTTGTTAGGAAATAGATAAAACTTGTCTTCCAAAAAACTATTTTTCATTTTTGTCTAAAATAATTTCTGCAAGAATGTATTTTAATCAAATATAAAAAGAATTATTGGTAAAATAGTATGAAGTGTGACAAAGAACCAAAGGGCACTCACCTATAATTAAGCAGGAAATAATGAAGGAAAATGGAAATCTCAAGCTTGGCCAGATCGCTTCCGGGGCAATATCTGCTACCCAACCCAAAAGGAATGGACGCCCCTGGTCTTGGTCTAACATTCTATTCTCAAGTAAATAGAACGACAATTAATAAAGGAACTTATATTCATAAAAAGTACACTAAAACTGAAAAATGAGAGAGAGAGAGAGAGAGAGAGAGAGAGAGAGAGAGAGAGAGAGAGAGAGAGAGAGAGAGAGACAAAAAATAAAAATAAAAAATAAAAAAAAATTAACCCCTAGACTGTACTTTGCATTTTCCCCTTTAAACTACAAAATCTCTCACACAGCCCCCTTAAATCCCTCAGGTGGCCTCTTCAACCATTATTATTTCTATTATTTAAAATCCAAACTTAGATGAGGTTAATGAAATTAATCATACACGATTTTCATGCCTAATTTAAGAAATTGTTTTACCCTTTTTATTCTACATTTGAGCAATGCATATGGCTAATTTTATCAAATCTATTACAGAAAATTGCATGATTTGACCAAACTGGCAGAAAAGTTATAGGTGCATGGGCAATATGTGGGGCTTTGTAGTTGCTAGAGAAAAATACAAATAAAACAAATATGAATTTACACTGTATGGGCTTGATTATTACAAAAGACCACATTGGATTAGATGGATTCAAATTGAACTTAATTTAAAATAGTCTAAATGGATCCAATATAACATTGAGTATTTCTACTATGCGGATGTTGTGAAAATACAAATACAAAATACTATTGTTGTGCAATCGCTTCTATTTTCAATTTTATTTGCAAGTTTCTATAATGCAAATAAAATTTATATATATATATATATATATATATATATATGTATGTATTATAAATAATGCTACAAATATCACATAGTCTATTAACATATTTATTAAAAGTATATATATTATTATTTAATTAGTTGATATATTAATATAATCTAAAAATGATCAAAAAGACTCTTGAATAGATAAATATTACTAAATATAAACACTGTACTAGATAATGCATGTAATATTATTTATAATATATTATAAATATATATACACACTTAAATAAGCATCTATGAATACTTACATCCCATCTCTCAGGATTGAATTCAAGTGGGTCAGAGTAAATTTCAGGATCCATGTGAACACCTCTGGACCATGCAAAAACCTTCCATCCTTTTGGTATAAAATAACCTGAAAAATGTAATTATTTTATTTTAGCAATAATGTTTTGCATTATACAAGTATATATTAAAATATATATAATACTGGTTACTGGTGCGAGGACTAACCATTGATATTGACATCGGCTATTGCTTCTCGGAAATTTGCGAAGACCATGTTAGTTTGTCGCAGCATTTCATCAATTACCTTAAATTATGAACATTTCCAATGTGTCAGAACATAATTAAATACGCAATCGACCACTTATTGGGTTCACTATAGCAGCAATATGATATGACATACATTTTGAAACTTGAAATGCACATGTATAGTAAAAATCAACCGATTGCATCCTATCAAATAAAAATTATTTTTCTTTTGTTTTTTCATAATCTTAATATATAATATAATTAATGCGGTTGATATCGATAATTAGCTTCCTACTTTTGCCTATTACCACAAAAAAAAAAAAAAAAACAAAAAATCCTACTTTTGCCTAGCATTTATTGTCCCTTAAATGCTGCGACAAGAAAAATTATTGAATTTTTGATTGACATGATTCCTGAAAGACTCCCTATGCCAGAGTTGAACGAAGAAACAAAAAACAAAATTAAATGATTATGTAAGATAAAGAGAGATACTGACACACACAGACAAAGATCGATAGATATAGAAAGATTAATGTGTATATGTATACACATATATGTACCTTAGCGAGATATCCCATTTGTTTAATTTCCTTGAAAGTCAATCCCTTCTGGTCAGGTGGTCTATTTTTTATGATCATCTCTTGCTCTTCCTGCGAAACAATTACGCATATCAGAGGCATATTCACAAAAAAAGAAATAATAAAAAATATTGATTGGTTATGCCATATGAACAGTTTTATATATTGAGAAATTTATAGAAAAAACTGGGAGGCTGTTATCTATAATTGTCATATTTCTATGATGGAACAGTTGTGAATGTATAGCTTTCACAATCCATCTTTATAAATTCCTTACTCGATCAAACCCAGCAATACGAGAGCTAGACATATATATAGATATTATTGGAAAATAGTTAAAAATGTTATATATCTTCTATTTCCAATTGGTAAAAATCCTCTCATTTAGCTATTCTATCTCATGGATATAGAAGATGCATATAAGAGCAATTCTCATTGATTTAGATCAAAAAAAAAAAATTGCAACCTTAAAAAATAATAAACTTCCTAACCTTAGCCTTTTGAAAGACACGAGAATGGTCGGTCAAGAAAATCATTCCCCAAAGGGTACCCAAAACAGAGCTTTCATGACCAGCTAACAAGAACAATAGTAGCAGATCTATTATGTCCTCGTCTCCTAATTTCCGACCATCTTCATCTTCTAATGCCATTAGAGAATCCATCATGTCTTTCCCTCCTGTTTTTCCCTTAACATTTGCGTCTGCTCTCTTTTTGTCCAATACGGCTTGAAGGATCTTCACCAACCTTTTCCGCGACTATCATCAAACGGGGCAAGAGAATTAAACCATGACAAAAGAAATGTTACAGTAACGAAATAACACTCGTCTTATATATATTTAAAATTACACGAAATTCAACTGGACTATTTTCAAGTCTTCACATAATCGGTTCTACATTTAGTACAATTTAGTCTTGCATATGAAATGGACTAATAACATGCATTTTAAACATTGAATAGCGCAAGGAATTAAACCATGACCAAACAATAAAAAATAAAAAATAAAAAAATATTAGTTAACAAAATATGATGTACCCATATTATATTTAAGAGTTTTTTATTTCGTCAGGAAATTGTATTAAATTGAACTGAACTATTTTCACAGGTAATCGGTTCTAAATTTAGTCCAATTTTAGTCTTGTATATGAAATGGACTACTAACGTCCTTTCTCATCAATCATCATTAAATAATGCAAGAAATTAAACCATGACCAAAAAAATAATAATAATAATAATAGTTGTATCTAACAAAACAGGATATAGAACTTATATTAGAATGAATTGGACTATTTTCAAGTCTAACATAAAATTGGTTTCTAAATTTAGTCTTGTGTATGGAAAATGGACTCATACCATCCTTTCGTCATTAATTGTCTTTTTAGTAACAAAATATTTACCTGGAGTGCTCTATGGAAGGCGAATCCAGGAAGATTGATATTCAAAGAGATCAAACCGGCATGTAAATCGGTAAACAAGATTTCCATCTCCCTCACAATAGCATCGTTATCATCGGCCCCAATGAAAGTGTGCGTGATGAACTTAAAGACGACGGTTCTGAGTTCGGCCAAGATATCGATTGGGCGGTTCATGCTCACCCATTCTTCTAGTGAGTTAATGGCATTGTTCTCAACATGAACAATGTAAGAAGATAGCGCCTCATGGCCATTAAGTACCGGAGTTACTAGGCGGCGAACGCGCTTGTGCTCGGCCCTTGTAATGCTATGAAGTGATCTTCTACCTCCTAGAGTTTTGCTGGTTTTTGGATAACCAAGAATGAAATGCTCATCATCGGTCAAGATCTGTTTGCATGTCTCTGGCGCTGAGACTACAATTGCTGGGCTCCAGAACAAGTGGGTCTTGTAGATTCCTATTTTTCCATATCTAATATTTGTCCAATATGAAACAAAAAGATCAAATTTCTAAATCGATAACTAATACTTGAGTTCAATTTTACTCCTGAAGTACAAAGTTTATACTTGTTACCATATATATATATATATATATATATATATGTATGTATATATTTGTCTCTATATTTAGTAAATAATTAGTACTTTTTAAGTGTGATGGAAACTCTAATGAAATACTACAAAGAAAATTTCATGACCCTTGTTACCATAAACTTTATTAAGTCAAAATAAGTTTGATAACTATACACTAACAGAAAATTCCATCACTCTTATTACCATAAACTTTGATAAGTCAAAATAAGTTTGATGACTACGCATTAACAAAATGAAAAATGAAAAGTGAAAAAAAAATAATAATAAAACTGTTGCCATCTTATAACTAAATCTGTCTGCTAATAACCAAAAATTAATTTTATTTGTGACAAAAGAAAAGATTTTGATTGCTAGTGAATACAAGATGCGTATTTTTTGTTCTAAAATTCTGTTCTGCTCTTTGTTCTAGTAAATAAAATAATTACTCAAAAGCCAAATAGTTTTCATAAATTTTCTGTGAGAGAGAGAGAAGAGAGAGCACCTGGAAGAAAGATTGGCGATGAAAGAATTAGGGTCTCCATAAATATAAGTTTTGAGGAAAGTAGGCATATTCCCTATTATAGGCCAACCCATGTCACCAGGAGGAAGAGGGTTTCCCTTATTCCCTTCTTTAAAGCCATAATACCAGTTATTGAAGTTCCTCACAATCCCAAATACAATAACATATCCACCCACTAAAACTCCAGTAATCCACAACAAATCCATAAATATGATCTCCAATATTTTTCTCTATCTCTTTCTCTCTCAATCTTGGAAGAATAAGAAGAAGATCATTCAAAAGCAGTGAAATATATACTATGGACTTTCAAGTGGGTAGAGAGCAAGATTACTCTAGCTTGCTACCGAATGAGAGTTTCCAATTCCATTTAAAGAAAAATGGCACGTGGAACATAAGTGGCCAGATAAAAAAGATCTAGCTATTATATATATGTACTTCGAGATCTCCGTTCTACAACAATTTTTTTTTTAAGTTTTTTTTATTGGGGGATAATTTTTTATTTTAAATTTCTCACCTAAGTAAAAATAATGGTTAAAATTATGATTTTACCTTTCTGAAACTATTAACTATACTACTATACCACAACATTTGTGACAATGGCTTTTAAATTATAGTTTTTATATTATTTTAGTTCAATTATATAATTTAAAAGTGAGAAAATTTTAGCAGCAAGTCTTGAGTTAAACTCAAGACATAATATTGGGTTGTCTAAAAGGAATGTCAGTAAAAAATACCAGTTTTTTTTAGGAAAATACTTCATTGAACTAAAATGATGTAAAATAACATATTGAGCTGCACTGTCAGCAATTTTACAGTTTGAGGACTAAAACAAGAAGTGTCATAATTTTTTTATTATTTATTATTTATTTATTATTGCAAGGAAGTATCATGGTTTTTGTAGATAAAATTATATAAGCCCTAAGGATAGCTATTATAAATTAATTTGCTTAGTTTTTTTTTTTTCTATGATCTATTTCATATAATTTATCTATAAAAATGAATTATTATGTAAAATTAATAATAAAATAATATTAATTGATAAAGATCATCAATTTATTATTTGTTAATAATTAATTTTAATATAAAATATTTAATTATTATTATTTTTTATTAAAATAATAATTTAAATTATTATTTAAAATATATAAATTTTTCTTTTGCCAAATTAACTAAGTAAAACAAACATATACAACCAAATTTCTTCTCGTGGTAGGATTGATATTTTTCTAGAGCACGACAAACAAAGTATTTATTATGAAAAGACAAAAGAAAAAAATAGTAATAATTGTCCCTTTCTCTGTGAATGTACCAGCCGGACAGACTACTGCTCTGCTCTATTATTTTTTGCTAATAATGCATCCCAACAGTCACTCTTAAATATATTAGTTTTTTTGCTAATAAATAGTCTCCTAATTAATATCGATGTAAATGCACTCACCGACTCTGGTAGTTGATTTTATGGTCATGGGCCTGCCTCAAGGCACTATTTCCAATTCTCCATTTCCCATATTTTGTTTTATTCTATTTTTTGTGTTCCACATGCATCGTATTATATTTGATATTTCCAGTCCTAAAATTTATAATATAAGAATATTTTTATATATAAATTTTAAATTCCCGTCACATCAAAGTTCAGGCATTGGTTTTCGGTTTTATTTTTTTTTATATTTTATTGAGGCTAGATTTTATTTTTCTTTACATATATTTTTTTATAGGCGTGTGTTGCGCGTGGCCATATACTTATATATAAATATATATAATATTAGATAATATAGAGAGTTACATTGAAAGTGAAAATATATATATATATAGAGAGAGAGAGAGAGGAGTTACAACACTATCAAACGAAAAGATCTACTATACTTCGACCATCAGTATATTAAAGGTGACAGTTGTATTTTGGAACTATCAGAAAATTTGTTTTATATGAAATTTGTTCGAGAACATCTTATATAATATTACAGATAACTAATTATATATAATCAATTTAGAAGGTATTTAATCCTAGATCCTACCAATGTATTAGTGGTGAGAGTTAGTATTTTAAAAATATCAGAATAATATAATAAATTTGTTCTATGCAAAATTCGACATCTTATATTATATGATAGATGTCTAATTATATATAACCAATTTATAAAGTATTTCATCTTAGATTACATATAATTTGGCATCAATGATTAACGCTTATCATCACTTGATAGAATCAAATTTTATAAAGTTATATTATAATGAAAACATATCTGATAGATAAAAACTAAATGAATAAATAAAGGTGACATTTCGATTAATAAATTAATTATAATTAAAATTTTGTCACTCTTAATGTTTATCATGTTGGTTGGTTTGGTTTGTAATAATGAAATCCTATATGTAATGTAAAAATTTAGATATGTCCTATTTTATATTGGAAATCTAATAATACAGTAAGCATTAAGAATTACCACGCATCAAATTAAGTTTTTTAAATTTAGTTTATTAACTAAGGTGTTATATTTCATTATCACTTCTCACATTTTTATTTTATATTGGAAACAAGTTCCAAACATAACATAAATCTATACTTTAATAAAAGATATTAACTTATTAAAATAAAATTCCATTATTTATTCAGCAAACATGTTTAGAAAAATACAGTATACAAATTAGTTTACATTTTAAAGAAAATAAATAAATTAACAATATTGGACCGACAGATTTTGAAAATAATATTAAATATATTTTTTATATAAAAGAAATTTAATTTATAAAAAGTAATAATATTTAGCATATATATAATTTATGAATTAAAATTGCAGTGAATGTTATGTTAATATTTGAATTAGTTATCCATTGTAAATACAATCTAGAAGAGATAAAAAAGTGGGGCAAGGACCGATGTTATGCAACGTGTTGGCATTGGCAAACGCTGTCCGGTTTTATTTCAGGTTAATCACATTTTAATATTTTTCATTTTTAAAGTTTTATAAGTTAAATTTTTAAATTTTTAATTTAAATTTTTAATTTTTAATTTAATAATTTAGGTTTTCGATTTTTGAGTTGCTGCAAATTTGGTTTTTTTTAACTTTAACACCCATCTTACATCAATAATATTAAATTGTGTTAAAATTTCTAACTAAAAAATTATTAAAAGGCAAAATTTTTAAATTAATTTTAAAAATCTGTAATTTTTTTTTAATATCTTTTATTTTAAATTAGTTTAACACCAATCCAACCAATGATATGTACCAACCTTTTTTTTAGTAATGAGGGTTACTAAAATGAAAAAAATTAAATTAAATTTAATATTTTACATTTTAATTTCTTTTATATTAAAAATTGATATAGTTTGATGTTAGTTACGTGAAACTAGATTAATTTTAATAGGCATGATTCAAATAAAATTCAAATTACAGTGAAGAAAAAATTGGAAATCTAATTTACTTGATTGAAAAATTTGATAATCTAAATTATAAAACTTCTTGAAAATCCTAAAATAGAATTTATCATTTATTGCATACAACGCGGAGAAACTGGTTGGGTACTTCAAAGTTAAAATAGAAAATTTAATACAAACAAATAATAATATAAAATAAAAGGGGTCCATCCACTATCGGTGACTGACACCACATGTAACCTCACAACTTGTTTATCAATTAAAAATAATAGTATATATATATTTATTTATTTATTTTGTTACAAATAGTATTATAAAAAAAAATCACAAATTTTTAATGATTATCAATATAAAAAAGCCAATATTACATTTTTTATTTTCTGGTTTGGTCAATAAGCTATATTATATATATATATATATATTCTTTGATTTAAAACGAGCCATATGTTGGAGGGATTACTATGAAAATTTTATGAATACAAAGTAAGCTACTTAACAAGACATAAAGTTTTTATGGTAATGCCTAATTCATAATTTTTTCATGGTAATGCCTCCAAGCTATCGACGTTAATAATGTTTCATATATATTACAATTAAAACATACATGATTGATTACAATAATGTCTTGTAATATCTATACATATATATATATATATATTTATTTATTTATTTATTATAGAGGGATGTTTGATGTGAAAACCTCAAATCAAAATTTATTGGTACGTACACCACCATAAATATTATAGACAGATGGTTGATGCAAGAACCGCAAATCAAAATGTATACCACCACAGCCCCGGCCAGTGGACGTTGGGTCGAGTCTTGGGGGGGGTCGGGGATGCCAGGGGGCATAGCCAAAAAAAAATAAAATAATGTACCTACCACCACAAAACGACAAAAACTAATACATATTTAAAAGCATGTTGTTATATATGCAAAATAAATGTAAGTTTTTCCCATATATATTCAGTTGTCTTTTACCCTCTTTCTTTTTTTTTTTTGGGTGGGTTTCTGGAGAAAGGGATCTGAACTTCGATCATTAATGGCAACTTGTTACTGAATTGTCCCTATCATAACGTCTTTTACTGTTTCAAGGAAAAAAAAAAAAAAAGGGTCTTTTACTGAATTCAATTTTATAATTTTATATATATGTGACTTAAAATAAGGCTCACAATTTCATTTTGAATCAGTTTAAGTAAAAAGAAAAATTATTTTGAATCAGAAAGACGAAATATAAATAAATATTCATAAGTTTGAGGACCATTGATCTACAATTATTAATTCAATATTGTTCATTTTCTGTTTGAATTCTGGTACAAGTATGTGTGAATGACTCTATTTAGATTCTTAAAAATCGATAATTTAATTTGTTCATTTTTTGTTTGGAATCTGGTTCAACTACAAGTATGTATGACCGATTCAATTTAGATTCTTAAAAATCAGTTTTTTCAATTACATCTTTTCCAAAAAATATCTTTTGCATATGGTTGTTTAATGAAGAATAAAAAAACCATGTTAGTGCCCGTATGGAAGTAATTTAAAAAAGCTAAAATCACTTTCAAATGGATGTTAGTGCCTGTATGGGAGTAAGTTATGTTTCATAAAACCAAAAGACTAAGGGCTTTCCAAAACCAAAAATTGTCTTGCCTTAAAGGCCATGGTAATTAAAATTCACAACTTAATCTTCTATTTGCGATAATTTTTTATTCTACTTTTTCATAACTTATGTTTATTCAAAACAAATTCTTCATATTAAAGAAAAAAACTGAACAAAAAAGATTCCTCATAAGCTTTACCGATATTGATTTTAGTTAAACTTTTTTGAAAACCTAAATCTATTCTTTTTATAAAAAAAAATGTTCAAACACTCTCAAAAACTATTTTGAAGCCACAAATTCCAAAAGACAATATTTAAGTTGTTCTGAAAATATAAAATTCTAGTAATTTTTACCTTTTTTTCTTATTTTTATTTTTTTCATATAATAGAAAAAGAATGAAATAATATATATATATATATATATATTTCCGTTTTCCAGTTTTCCAACATGAAATCATTATGCCAAACAGAGCTTCAATGAAAAATTAAAAACCAAAAAAAGAAAAAAAATGAAACATCAAATTGCTGCTAGCTGCAAATATAGTGTGAAATTTATTTTCACCAATCTTAAAAATTAAGCTAAATATATCACACTGAATTTGGTGGTATCTTTTAGGACAACATAAAATGTTCTATTACAGCTAAACATAGAATGAAACAGAGAAACCGTAGAAGAAATATTTTGAAACCGAAGCTACACGGCACACCATACATATATCTGAAAATATATATCATATTACGCCACTTTTACAATTTTTGCTAGGCAGTTGTCTGTAGGCCTTGGTACTGGTATGTAGGTCACTGGGCATTTTGGATTCACCTTCTCAAGTCTGCAACAAAATATAAACAACAAGAATAAGAACAATTAATTTCTTACCAGGAAATGGATTAGAGGAACTAAACCATTAGCAGAAATTAATTAAACGTTAAAAAAATTGAAGTCAATTTCAAAAAGTTATATAGTTTCAACAATTTATTCAATTTTACAGATTAAAATTAAGAACATATGGATTTTATATTCGAAAATAGGAAATAATGTTTTGAAAAAATTGTACTCACTTATAGTTAAGTAGGAAGTAATGAAGGAAAATGGACATCTCAAGCTTGGCCAAGTCTCTTCCGGGGCAAATTCTGGTTCCTGCCCCAAAGGGAACGAAAGCCCCAGTTTTCACTCCATCATTCTACAATAAATTAACCCAAAAAATTAGCAATAATCAATATTCAGCTCAATAAAAGATAATATAAAAATAAAAATTTAAATGAATATGAAAATAAAAATTTAAATGTACTATGTTAGCACAGAAACAGAATTAAAAAAAAAAAAATACTCATAGATTGTAGGCTGAAAAAAGAGAGAAAAGTATATATAATATATGGCCATATATATTATTTATAAAACTTACATCCCATCTTTCTAGATTGAATTCACGTGGATTGGGATGGATTTGTGGATCCATATGAATAGCTCTGTACCAAACTAAAATTTTCCATCCTTTTGGTATCAGATAACCTGAGAATTAATAATTCATTTTTAGACATTATTTAGATTAATTGATTAATCAGAGACTGAGTAAAAAAGAAAAAAGAAAAAAGACTAGAAACAAAGAAAATTAGAAAAGAAGTGAAAAGAAGAAAATCAAAAAAATCAAAACACAAACCATTGATGTTGACATCCTCAATTGCATGCCTGAAAGCTGCGAAGTTAATACTAGTTTTCCTCATCATCTCATCAATCACCTAATAAATTGTAAATTAAAAAATATATTTATATATCTATATTACAACAAAATAATGCTTTGTGCAACAAAAGCTAAAATCATATTTTGCAACTATTAATTAATTTCTTCATCAGGTAAGGAATTTTTATAAAATTACATACCCTGGGAAGATATGTCATTGACTTGATTTCCCTAAGAGTCAATCCTTTCTGAGTAGATGGTCTATTTCTCACAATCATCTCTTGCTCCTCCTGTAAAAATTGAACAAATTTCCCATAAATATAACAATCAATATTATTCAAGAATAATTTGTGTCCTCAGCCCCAAAAAAAAAAAAAAAAAAAAAAAATTCTTGGTTTGTGATGATATACTAGAAATACAGGACAGAATAAGTGCATATAGGATTTAAAAAAACCATAATTACTTTCCCTTCTTACCTTGGCCTTTTTGAAAACTTCAGGATTTTCAGCCAAGTTGATCAAACCCCACATGGTACCTAGAGCTGAGCTTTCATGTCCAGCAACCAAGAACATGATCAACAAATCTATAATATCTTCCTCCTCTAATTTTCTACCATCATCATCTTCCACAGCCATTAGCAGATCAATCATATCTCTCTTCCCCTTTTCTGGTTCTTTGTTCAATGCTTTTGTTTTTTTCTCTATCACATATGAAAGAATTTTCACCAACTTCTTCCTTGCCTGCATTAATACAAATTTAACAAACCCATATATAAATCATAATTTCATAACAAAGAAATTTATTTATTTATTTATTATTATTATTATTTACCTTGATTGCTCTGTGGAAAGCAAAGCCAGGCAAATTGACATTCAAGGAAAACAACCCAGCATGCAATTCTGTGAACAAGCTCTCCATATCAGCCACAACCGGATCATCATCAGCACCCATGAAAATATGTGTAATGACCTTGAAAACAATCCTCTTCAGCTCTGGTAGAACTTCAATTGGACGGTTCAATCTTGACCATTCTTCAAGGGAGTTAATCACATTGTGTTCAATGTGACCAACATACATGGACAGAGCTTCATGGCCATTGAGGATTGATGTGGTTAGCCGTCTCAGACGCTTATGTTCCGATTTCGATATGCTGTGGAACGATCTTTTTCCGGCCAAGATCTTGCTGGTTTGGGGATAACCAAGGGTGAAATTTTCGTCGTCGGCCAATATTTTCCGGCAAGTATCCGGCGAGCAGACTATGACAGTTGGACTTGATAACAAGTGAGTCTTGTAGATCCCAGTTCTACCATATCTGTATATGATTCTCCAATGAATTAGAACTATATCAATTTTTTTTTTATTTTTTTTTTTATGTTTTTATTTATGAAACATCTGAATTGTACTAAATTAATTTGGTAAAATTTATACACTCTATTAAGAAATTGATTAAGAACATTCTTATTGTGACGGGCTTCAAAATATTATTAGCATAAATTTCTTCTTGCAATACAATTTTCAACAAGGTATCAAATTATTTTTGTCCAAAAAATAAGACTACCCTATCAATAAAACATAAAGCCATAATTTTAAAAAATAAAATAAAATAAAATAAAAGCACATGTTATCTTTTATGTCAAATCTGTTATAAAAGTATTCATTATATTGTAAAAAGAAAAAAAATCTATCTAAATATCAGCTAATTAATCAAAACCAGCTAATAACATATAAAAGTGAAAGCAATATTATTATTTTAAGCCACTTCGAAAAAGAATGAAAAGATCGAAATATAACTAACCTTTTTCTCCAATAATTAACCAACAGAGAAAGAGTGCTCAAATAAAAAAATTAGACTTTAAAACTCTGCTGGATACTGTTTTTGCAAAATAGTTTGTCATTTTATAAATTAAAAAAAAAAAAAGGTCCTTTAGCTATTTTAGCTATTTTTAACACACAAATTTAAAAAAGTTGAAAATATTTTCTAAAATATACGTAAATTTAAAAAAAATATCCCCCGAAACATTTTACCATATGATTTAAAAGTGGATTTTAAACCATATATGATCTAAAGAAGCAAAAAAGTAAACTCCCTTTTCTGAAGTTTCCAACCTCCCAAAATTCAAACAAAGTTTCCTCATAACTTTTTTTTTTTTTTAATAGATATATGTAAAAATAATAGTAATAACAATAAAAGAAAACCATACCCAAAAAAATTAAGGAAAGAAAAATAGAGAAAAGAAAAGAAACATACTTTTTAAAAAGATCGAAGATGAAAGAATCAGGGTCACCAAATTTGGAAGCTTTGATGAAGTTCAACATTTTGCCAATACCAGGCCATCCAAGATCACCAGGTGGAAGAGGCACTTCTTTCCTCTTTAACTTGAAGCTGTAATACCAGTCATTTAGTTTTCCCACAAACCCGAACAAAAATACATACCCTCCCACCAACACCCCGACAATCGTCCAAACCAATTCTTTCTCCATTTTTTTCACTTCGGTTTCTCAATCTTGAAGACCATCCAAGCCCAGCAATCTCACTTCTATATAGTACAAGAAACAAGTAATGAGAGCTAAGTGGAGCACAAGTTTTTAAAAACAACAATAATAATAATTCTGTGTATTTTCACACGGATTGTTCTAGAATCACACGTGAGTAATACGTTATTCTTGAACAAAGCCTAGGGAAAGATTGATTTATCTTGTAATTTCTCAGTTTAATCTGTTTTTCATTATCATTTACTATTCACTAAGATCGTAGTAAAGTGAAGAAAAATCTAGTGTCCTTGCTCTTGATGTTTGTGCCAGTCGCAATCAATCAACAATCAAAGTACGGGCCACATGTTTAATACAATTTTTTTTTTCATATATTATTCATCCTCTAATATATATATATATATATCTATATATATATATATATATATATATTTTATATTTATATATTATTAATGATTTTCACCTACTTATGATTTCATTTTCAACCCCTGATTTTAATACTCTTTGGTTCTTGGACCATAGAATTTTATATTTAGGTGAAACCAACCTCCTTTTTTTTTTTTTTTTTCCTTTTAATAATTATAAAATATATGCTCTGTCCAAATTAGTGTAAACAAAAATCAGCCAAAGATATATTATTTTTAAGAAAAAAATAATGAAAATATGCTGTATATAATATTGTTTCATGTTCCACATGCATAATTTATTTAATACTAGTTACTAGATTCAGCCTTGGTTTTCGTTTCACCTTCTTTTGGCTTAGGTTTTAGGTGTCATGCAGAGAGTCACATGTATGTTGTATTTTCTTTTTTTCCCTACTGTTCATTCTTTTTCCTTCCAGTTTCAAAGTAATTAAGTTCCAAGTCATTTGAAGGACTATAATCTTCATTGATTTTGAGAGATTCAATCTCTTAGAAATTAATGTTTATTGTAATTAGCATGGACTTATAAATTATAGCAGTTTTAGTATCTAAAGTTTAAAATATTAAATTTTAGATCTTCGACTTTCAATTTATTACCAGATCTTTTAGTATACAAGTATCCATATGACCTGAATTAATTTGAAATTAAGAAAATTAGACGTATTCAAATGCAAATCTCTAAAATTAAAGATTTAAATTGCAATAATTAAACCAACTGTGTTTAAAAGTGTGACAAATTGATAAATTAAAGGAAAATGTAACAAATTAAAATTTAAAAACTTAAATTGATAGGTTTTAGATCTAAGTGTGCAACTATCCACTACTGGATACTAGTGCAATTAATTCTAAAACTTTTTTTTTGAGTAAATAACACTATAGCCTTTTTTATTATTGTCTTTTTAATATTTCATTTTTATTATGAAAAATATCAGCACAACACTCTCATATTTTGATAGGATCCGTCCCGGGAATCCTTCCAGGATTTTCCGGATGATCCAGCTTAGTAATTTCCACCGGACAATCCCTAGGGAATACCCAATGAAACATCATCTTAAAACGTGGACAACGAATACATGCATTACTAATAATACCTCAACATATAAATACAAATAAATCTACAACAGCACAAAATTTACAACCGATCTATTGTACCATAGGCCATAACTACACCCATAAATAATATGGTCTCTATTGAGTCCAATATTTAAATCAGAGCATTCTAAGAGTTGTTAACAAAGTTTAGAAGTACAAATAAGAAATAAACGATGTCTGGAAAGATAAAACAAAGATAATACAGCTGCTGTCGTGGAAGGAAATGAAGTAACAAGAGGTGCGTGAGATAGACTGCTACTAACTATCTAAACCTAGGGGAATGAATTTAAAACAAATAAAACGTGAGATAAAGAAATCTCAGTGAGTGGTATAATATGATAGAAAAATATTAATTTATTTTCGTAAAAATCTTTCTCTCAAGATCTCTCGTTCCATTCTTTTGAAAAGTTTCCCGTTTAAAATCATTTCACAAAATCCGAACTTGTACCCCAATTTAATATATCATAAAATCGGTGCTCAAAACTATAAAGTGAATGATTATTGTAATATCATAAAATGTCTTAATCAAGATATAAATATTGAGTATAAAATATTATAAACGCAGTTCCACAAAATATTTATAAATGTGCAGTAATAATCACAATATTTGAAAACCAACATTGTACTCAAACGTATACAATGTACCATTCGATATACCAATCTATAAACCATGGGACACACCCACCTCACGATCCTTAATATTCGAAAGGTATCATGGAAATAGTAAACCGTCGGGACGTACCCAATCTCACGGTTCGTGGCAATAAATGTCCTGTACGTTGAGCCCAACCTCACGGTACTGTGACAATAATAAACTATCAGATAAACCCGACCTCATGATCCATGGAAATAATAAACCGTTGGATGAAACTAACCTCACAGCACCGTAATAATAATAAACCATTGGATAATCCCGACTTCACGGTCCGTGGCAATAATAAACGGTTGGGTGAAACCGACCTCACGGTCCATGGCAATAATAAACGGTTGGGTGAAACCAACCTCACGTACCACAGTGAAATATATTCACCACAAACCGATTTTAAGCACCTAAAAATTTATAAAATATTTGAACATGCTTAAAATCATATAAATTTTCAATTTGTTTCTCAAATCAATTATTTTCCAAAATAATTTAAAATCTCAATTCAAATACTAGAATATTTAATTAACATAATTCACAAGTTCACTATGAACTCATCAAAATTAAAAATCAATAAAAATCTTATTAAAATCTGTATAAAATGATAACTTATATAAGTGAAAGCAGATGTTATATATGCATAAAGCAATCCTTTCAATCAATTTGTATATACGTAAAATATCCAACCACATATATATATTATTCTATATACCCAAAACATTTTAAAATAATAATCATTCACTGTACTGCAGATGCTCACTCCTGCTTTTATACAGGATTGCCTCTAGGCTCAACTCGAGTGCCTGTAATATAATAAAATATTTAGGCTCCAAATACCTAAATCAAATACACTTGTATGACTCAAATGTCTTAAAATAACTTATGCTACTATAAAATTACATAAATTGAACACCGAATAGTCTAATTATATCGCATGCCTTTAGGATCCGATACCAAAAATTGGAGATTTTCACCCGAAGCCTAAAATTTAAAAATTAAACCTCCTAATGGATCCTAATAATATCCTATTTCACTAATCCAACTCCAATTTTAACCAATTTGACCAATTTTGTCAAAACACAATCCCAATTTATCCGATAATTAACTAATTGATCCAAAAATAGAAAAATTACCAAAAGACCTCCAAAATTCACAAAATTTATATCCATGAAAATCCCAAGAGACAAGGAACCCAGAAGTAAGCTCATCTTGGTCCAAAGTTTCCTCTAGTGGTTGGAAAACTCAATTGAAGCTTCAGCCAAACTTCCCATTGTCATATCTCTCAAACGGTGAGGAATTTGGACAAAATAACCACGGAAATGAGTTCAGAGGGTCTAAAAATGATGGGAAAGGTCTATGGGTTGGCCTGAAATGGCCGAAAAATGGGAAAATTTGGTGACCCACCTCACCAGCCACCGTAGCCTTCGCCGACCAGATCCCTGCGCGTCTAGTCTCTGTTCGCCGTGAAATTTCACGACCGGCTCACCGTTGAGTCCTCTTCCTCCTTGGTAGCACGTGTACAAGGATGGTGGCGAGAATGGACAAAAACGGCAATAACCTGGTTCGTCGTTAAAAGGGTCGAAACGATCCAGTTCGGACCCACGGGTTTGAGGGGAGAATTTCTAGGGTTTTGGGGCTGAAAAGGGTATTTTGGAATTTGGTTTTCTGTTTGGCACATTTAACGAGACTTATATAGAGCCTAGGTCACTAATAGACAAAAACTGGGGACTGATTTGGACACTAATATAAAATTCATATTTAAAACTTCTCAGAACCATAACTTTTTATCTGTAACTCAGAATTTGGCATACCACTAGTCTATGAACTTGTATCTACTAGATTTGCACAATGGTATCTCATTCAAACCAAAAATATTGATCACAAAAAAAGTCAACATAGACCCACATATGATTCACTTGGTCAAACTTGTTATAGCATGTGTATTATTGGTATGGGGTGTTACATATTTCTCTTTCATTTCAATATAATACTATTTTTTAAAAAACTTTGGCAACATAATTAGATTTTGATCCATTTATCTTTCATGTAATGAAATTCTTTTAAAATAGCGAAAATAATTTGATAGCTCATAATGACTTTTTTTTTTTTTTTGAAAAAAAAGCAACTTATAGTAAATTGATTTTTGTTCTTCCCTTAAGAAAAAAAAAAGTTTTAAATGAATTTGATGTGAATAACCTTTAATTCTTGAAGTTGTATTTGAGACAATTATGGTTATATATAATTTGTTACCTTTTTTTTTTTTTAATAAATTGGGGAGGGGAATTTTAACACTAATATGTGGAAGATTTAGCAATTTTAGATGTGTTGTGTCTTTTTTTGTTTTTTTAAAGTACTTAGAAACAAAAACTAAAAAAAATAAAAAGAAGAAAAATTATGGAACTTAAAAAAAAAAGGGTCAAATAAAGGTAAATGGATCAAATTTTAATTTTATTGCTAAAATTTTTAAAAAAATGATGTTATATTGAAACAAAAGATACTGATAATATTGATAATGGAACTGTAGTAGTGAAAAAATAACAAAATAGAAACTGTAATAGTGCTATTTTCTCTTTTTTTTTTATAATTAATCTTAGCCCACTGTATTTTTTTAGTTATTAATAATTTTATAACAATTATTTTCTATGTATCTAAAAACAAAATCAATATATTATAAATTACTTTTAAATTAGGACAACCTAACATTTTTAAAATCAGGTCGTAAATCATGAATTTTGGTTTTATCATTTAGGTTGAAAAATGGTAAAATGAAGTCCATGTGTGAAAAATCAAATGTCAACATTTAAAATCTGATTTTAAAATAGTCAAATTGTGTTGATCTGAGAATTTTTAATTTTATTATTTTTTATACTAAAATTTTAAAAAGTAAATTATTTAATAGTAAATATTTAAATTGTTATCTAGTATTTAAGTCCTATCAATGATTATTCATAGTAGTAATAAATTGCATTTTTTTCAAAAAATAAATAAATAAATCTCATGTGTGACTGTAATAAGTATAATTCATAATTTATATAATTGCATTAAAATGTGTTAAGTGATGTTACCATACTCAAACCTGATACTTTTAATATTAAATTTATTATAATATATATATTTTTAACCATATCGAACTTCTAGATTGAAACTTATTCTGTTTTTTTTTTTTTTTTTTTTTTGGGCAATCATGAGGCCCCTCACATATAATATTCCTGTTATAGTTAAAATGGTGCATGGCATACCTGTATCGTTATTTTCTTTATTATAATTTTTTTTTTAAAACAAAACTGTTATTTTCTTGTATAAAATATTTATCCTATATTTTTAAATAAGATATCGACTTAATTTTGTGGGTAAAATAATATTTTAAGGTGCACGTGAGTTTGATGTAATAATTAACTAATTAATTTGAAACTAAAATTAAAAATTTGAATTAATTATACTTTGGTATCTTTGATCTGTAAAATTTTATGATTTATGTTTTCAATTTTAAAAAGTAATGATTTAGGCATTAAATTTTTAAATTTATTGTAGATTAGTTAAATATATTTTTTGACCGAACAAATTGATAAAAGTTTTGTCCATAAACTTGTATTAGAGTCTGTAAGGCAAGAGTTAACCAATTCATTTGATCAAAACATTTGAGTTAGGACTAATGTACTACTTTTTAAAGTTGAGAATCTTAATCGTCAAAATCTCCAAATTAAGGATATCAAAATGTAATTAATTTTATAATTTTTTTAATGTAAAAATGGTATGCATATGCTTTAATTTATTCATGTGCCAAAAATATGTATAGAAGAGAAACAGAGATCATATTGAGTTTAGCTCAACGAAATGATAATATATGGTTATTTGAAATATACGTTTCTAATAGATTTTATTTGGAAAAAAAATTCAAAAAGATTACATGGGATCTTTTAAGATCTTTGTTAAAACTTTTGTTTAGAATGAGACCAATCTAATGTTAGAAAAACTTATTAAATCATTAAATATATATAGTCAATCTTAAATAAGAGCCACTTTATTTTATTAAACTATGATCTTACTTTATTAAATTAAAATCTTACTTTATTAAACTAAAGTTCACCTTTAATAATTATTAGATCACATTAAAGGTTATAATTTAAAATTAAAAAACTGATCAAATATAAATTTAGTGGCATATTAAAATCCTATTTAGTAAAATTGAACTCTATTGGAATTTGTTGATTAATAAATATAATTCAAATCTCAATCCTTAAAACGATCTAAGATCTGATAATAGAAAATCTTATGATAATTCTCATATTAAAGATTTTATTTGAGTCTGATTATATATATGTATACAGTATCGCTATTATTAAAATATCCTAATAATGTATTATGTGGATATTTAGGTACCTTTTTAAAAAGTAAGATTTTTGGCTGTTGGATTAAACAAATGGCCCAAATCTATCTAAGCAAATAAAAAAAAAAAAGATGGCGGCTTCTTCTTTGATTTCTAAAAAGAAAAACCACGAAAACCAATGGAAACAATTGTTCAGTAGAAATCCAATTTTTCTTGAAGAAATTGTCAGAGTTGATCTCAAAATAGAAAATCGCAAGATTTGACATCCAAGCATACAAATAGTCAATGGGTTTTTCCTCTTTCTCCTCCGATGGGTTCTTCCTCTAATGGGTTCTCCTCCATTGTTGAGGTTTTTCCTTTGCATTAATGGGTTCTTATTTATTGGTTTCGAGGGACCAAGCCACTGGTTCAATCTGGAAGGGTTCTTCTCCATATCCTGATGGTATACTCAATGGAGAGGGGGTATATTTTGAGAAAAATAATATAGGCCATTGGTTTAATCCAACAACTAAAAATCATGCTTTTTTAAAAAAGCACATGAATATCTAAATGATACATTATTAAAATATCTTGATAATATCCCTACTGAATATACATATCAATTTTCAAAAATAAAGTGAGAAACTATGACGAGTCAGGCACAAATATTGAGATTTAAATTTAATTAGTTACCAAATATAAATTTGATGACATATTAAAATTCTATTTAGACAAAATGAACTAATCCAGAAAGTTATAAATATATTTTTAAATTTTAGTTTTTAAAGTGATTCAAAAGATTAAAAAAAAAAAATTAATACTAAATATCGATCTAGCAAAAATCTTATTGAAACTATAAAATGTGTTAAATAAATGAGTCCTTGAGATCTATTAATTTTTTGTTAAAAGAATTTTATGATTTTTTAATAAGCTGACAAAAGCTATAGAAAGGATAACAATACTTTCGAGGAGAGAAACCAAATATAAAAGCTTACCTATTCCAAGCAGAGATAACAATACATAATTATTTAACGAATAAGTTCTACTTTATCTGTTTCCACATAAAAGTTTAATGAATTGTGTTTGGATTAACTAATTCCACATGAACACAATTCAACATAGCACATTACGAGGTCTAATCAATGCTCCCACTAACCACTTTAAAGGTATTTATAAACATGATAAAAAAAAAATCCATTTTAAAAGGTCATTTTGATATACAAAATAGGATTGAATTATATTTTAATGTAGGACTGGAATAAGATTGGATGTTTTGTGTTTGGTATTAATGGACTAATTCACAGGATTTACCCCATGAACTTTTTTAGGAGTTTCAGGTGGTTTTGCGTAGGGAAGTTCCACTGGATAATCTTTAAGGAAAATCCAATTGAATCTTACCAGAATCGTAGACAAACAAACACATGTAATATACAATTATTCCTTAATATATAAAGATAGAGCCAAATAGCATGCTAGCCTACAACTACAATCCACATCTATAGTCCTTTCATACTATAATTCATTACCACACATACATACTGAAGCATCTTTTGTCTCTATGCTTTAGAATCAAAGTATTCTAAGAGTAATATAAATATAGGTTATACAAATAATGTGAATAAATCTAGATAAAAAAAAAAAAGATAATCAAAAGAAAGTAAATATTGTTGCTAATGTGGAAATACAGAATGACCAAGTGATGCATGGAGTAAACTGTCTAGACCTAAAGGAATAAAATAGAAGCAAATATAATATGAGATAAAAATATCTCAGTAAGTGGTATAGTACAATAAAAAAATAATTATTTAATTTTAGGAAAACCGTCTCTCAAAACCTCACATTACTATTTTTTTGAAAAGTTTCCCATTTAAAATCATTTTCTCCAAAACCCATCTTTTAAATCCCAAAGCTTAATCAAATAAAAATTTGATATGCGAATATTAACTATATAAAATCAAGCATGAAGGATTTATAAGCAATAACATCCACGCAACCATATAATATTGTTTATTTATCATACTTTATAAGAACGATGCATGCATTTACCAATTGACCATTAGTGTACCATATAAAATATCTAGTGCCGTCAATTGGTCATTGGCATCTCAATGTATCAATGGATGGAGGGGGAGGGAGAAACATCATCATGACCCTTTAGCATCCTAAAGGCATC
Organism: Ziziphus jujuba; assembly: GCF_031755915.1. NCBI lineage: Eukaryota > Viridiplantae > Streptophyta > Magnoliopsida > Rosales > Rhamnaceae > Ziziphus > Ziziphus jujuba. Next base: position 14,740,351 of record NC_083384.1, read on the forward strand.
ATGGAGGAATAACCATCATCATCACTCTTTATAATAGAGGATGGCAATACATGTATAATGACCATAACCAATATCTAATATCCAATATCCAATTTCCACCGATATGGTATAGTACACTAATTTAATAAACTCAACATCACTATCCAACGATATAATCAAATCATGTATATATTCCAAGACCATCAATCATCAATTTCATCCTAGCATACCATATAATCCAATATGTCATAATTTCACATCTTATATGCAAAATTAGTCAAATAATGCTGTCTAATTTCCCTGTTTCCAATCAATAATTTTCTTTTCACAAGAATTCAAGATAGCATCAATTGGACTAGATCATAAATGCAATTACCAAGACATTTTAAATACTATTATTCACAAGTTTACCAAAAGCATATTAGCATCCAGAAGTATTTAAAATTTTGTCAAAAATTATATGAAATGATAATATATATACATGAACATAAATAACTATATATGCATAAATAAACATTTTCATCCTGAAGCCATATGAAATATTCAAACCACATAATTATTATACTAGTATGTCCAAAATCATTTAAAAATATAAACCACTCACAAATATCACTTATGATCACTCATTTTTTCCCCCAAGGGTCGTCTCTAGATGCAATAAGAGTGCCTATAATATAATAAAGTAGTTCTTAGGCTCCAAAAATCATACCAAAGACATTGGTGTGCAACAAATGTCTTAAAATGCTATGTACAACTATAAAATTACATAAATTGGACACCGAATGGTCTAATTATTCCACGAATATTTAAGATACAGTACTTAAAATTGGGATTTTTACCCAAATGTCAATTTTATAAAATTGATTGTCTATTGGGTCCTACTAATATCTAATTATTCAAAATCAACTCTAATTTGGTTCTAAATTATCCAAATATAGTCTAATTTGATAATATATTTAAATAATTGACCTAAAAACAAAAAAAAAAAAAGTTTCAAATAATGTCCAAAATTCACAAATTATTTATCAATGGAAAGCTTGTATACTAGGTAACAAGTTGATAAGCTCATCTTGGTCCAAAAACGATGCTAATAACTAGAAAATGCAAGCAAATTTTTTATCAAACTTGATGTTCATGAATCTCTCAAACAGTGAGGAATTCTAATAAACAGAGGATGGATTCCCAGTTTGAAAGGTTTAAAATAGAGGGGAAGGAGGTATAGGTCGAACTGAAAAGGTTGAAAAATGGTCAACTTGTTAGAAGAGCCATGGATCACCATTGGAGGCCAAATCTGGAAGCGTCTGGCTATAACTCCAACTAAAAATTGGAGGTTGATGTTGCAATAGGTTGGGCTACATGGCTAGCTAGTGCGTGGTGGTCGACGATGGCCAAAGATGGATAAAATGCAGTTGGCCTGGTTCGTGAGGTTATTGGATGCGGGTCGATTCTATTCAGATTCTCTCAGATCTGGGATATTTTGCAATTTGTTTACTCTTAGGTATTCTTTTCAGTGTACATATAGGGTCTTGAATTACTAACAAATAAAAATCTTGGATTGGTTTGGACACTGATATAATATTGATATTCAAAATTTCTCATAACCATAACTTTTTAATAGTAATTTGGAATTTGGCATGCCATTAGTTTAAGAACTCGTATTGATCAGCTCTATATAATGATATACCGGTCAAACTAAAATCTTAACCATATAAAAATTCAACTTGAGATCCACATATGGTTTACTTGATTAAACCCTATCAAACTTATACCATAGGGATATTTTGGTACAAATTGTTACACTAAGTTTTTATATTAAATAATAAAATTGATATATTGAAATTAATTTTATGATATTGTTTATTCATTTTTTAATTGGATAAGTAATATTTTATTTGATTATAGTATGTTTAAATATATATATATATATATATATATATATGTATATACGTATATATGTGTGTGTGTGACATAAGATACAGTAATGTACATAAAACTGTTCATTTTATCTATTTTTCTATACCCAAATTTCCATTTTTAAAATAATCTTGTACCCCCAACTCCTAACAACAACAATAATAATAATCTTACACCTAATTCATAAATGTTTTTTTCTTAATAATAATTCAAAATTTTATTTTAATACAATTTTTTTACCTTCAATTTGCTGATTTATCTAGGAAAAAAAAAGTCTTTTTACCAAAGTCCAAAAGAAAAAAAAATCCAAACTCAAATACTTATTTCCCTTCCCCGTTCTTCGTATATCCTGACTTTTTAGCTTTGAATTCAAGCTATCCTTGCCATCCTCCTAATAGATAAGCTTAGTTAGGAGTTATTTTGCTTTATTGACCTATTTTATTCACTTTCATTCCACTATATGCCAGTAGGTCAATTTTGGGTCCTCTTCGTAGAATTTGTACCAAGGTGCCTAGTCTGTCAACACGTAAAAGTAGAGAGACAAAAGCTTTCAGAACAACTCCAACCATTATCTATTCATGTTTAGAAGTGTGAGCAACTTAATATGGATTTTGTATTTAAACTCCCTCCAACAGCAAAAAGGTATGATGGTATATGTGTAACAACCCTTATCAAAATACACATATTTTAATAAGTTTGACTAAGTTTGACCAAGTAAACAATATGTGGATCTAAGTTGACTTTTTTAATGGTCAATATTTTTAGTTAGACTGAGATATCATTGTGTAGATCTCGTCGATACGAGTTCATAGACTGGTGTCACATCAAATTCTAAGTTACGAATAAAAAGTTATGGTTCTAAGAAATTTTAAGTATAAGTTTTATATTAGTCTCTAAACCAGTCCTCAATTTTGTCTGTTAGTGATCCAAAGTTCTATATAAACCTCGATAAGTATGCTAAACAGGAAACCAAAGCCCAAAACACCCATTTCATCCCCAAAGCCCGAGAAATTCTCCTCCCAGACCCGTGGGTTTGAACTGGATCGTTTCGACCAGTTTAACGACGAACTGGGTCATCGCCGTTTTTGCCCATTTTGGCCACCAACCTTGTACACGTGCCAGCCATGAGGAAGCCCACATCAAGGCAAGCTTGGCCGTGAAATTTCATGGCTAGCAACCGCCGGATGTGCCCGGATCTGGCGGGATAAGAGGGCGGCGGCCGGCGAGGTGGCTCATTGGATTTTCACATTTTTCGCCCATTTCAGGCCAACCCATAGACCTTTCCCATCATTTTTGGACCCTCTGAACTCATTTACATGGTTTTTTTTGCCCAGATTCCTCACCGTTTGGGAGATACGATGACGGGAAGTTTGGCCGGTGCTTCAACTATGTTTTTGGGTCACCGAAGGAATCTTTGGACCAAGTTGAGCATACGGCTGGGTTCCTTGTATCTTGGGCTTTCCGTGGATATAAATTTTGTAAATTTTGGAGGTCGTTTGATAATTTTTTCATTTTTAAATCAATTAGTTAATTATTGGATAAATGGGGGCTGTGTTTGGACAATATTGGTCAAATGGTTAAAATTGGAGTTAGATTAGTGAAATTAGATATTATTAGGACCTATTTGGAGGTTCAATTTTGAAAGATTAGGCTTCGGGTGAAAAATCCCAATTTTAGGTACCAGGTCCTAAGAACACACTGTATAATTGGACTGTTTGATATCCAATTTATATAATTTTATAATAATATAAATTAGTTTGAGACATTTGGATCATACAAGTATCTTTGGTTTAGTTATTTGGAGTCTGAGAAATATTTTATTATATCACAGACACTCATATGGAGTCTGGAGGTGATCCTGAAAGGGAGTAGGAGTGAGCATCTGCAGTATTGTGAGTGGTTATTATTTTTAAAATGTTCTGGGTATATAGAATAATATATATGTGTGGTTGGATATTTTACGTATATTAAATTGATTGAAAGGATTGCTTTATGCATATATAATACCTGCTTTCACTTATATAAGTTATCATTTTATGTGGATTTTAAAAAGGTTTTTATTGATTTTTAATTTTGATGAGTTCATAGTGAACTTGTGAATTATGTTAATTAAATATCCTGGTATTTGAATTGAGATTTTAAATTATTTTGGAAAATAATTGATTTGAGAAACAGATTGAAAATTTATATGATTTTAAGCATGTTCAAATATTTTGTAAGTTTTTAGGTGTTTAAAATCGGTTTATGGTGAATACATTTCACTGTGGTATTTCTGGTTTTCACATGAAATAATGATTTAAAAATTTTGAAATATTTAAATAAAAGGTGGAATTTAAATATTAAATTATGATTTATGATACAGTATCGTTTAGGAAAAGTATATATGATTTTACAAGAATGTTTTAATGATACTGTATTGGTTATTTTTAAATTAATGTACCATGTAGTGCCAATATCTTGGATCAATATTATATTATATTACAGTGCGCTGGATTTTGCCACGATATCGTAAAGTTAGGTTCGGCCCATAAGATATTATTGCCACAAACCATGAGGTTGGGATGATCCCACAAGTTGTTATTGTCACGGTACCATGAGATTGAGTTTAGCCCACAGGATATTGTTGTCATGGACCGTGAGGTTGGGTTTATCCCATAGGATATTATTGCCAAGGTATCGTGAGGTTAAGTGCAGCCCACAGGATATTTATTGCCACGGACCGTAAGGTTGGGTACGTCCCGACAGTTATTTATTTCCATGATGCCTTTCGTATATTAAGGGTCGTGATATGGGTATATCCCACGGTTTACAGTTTGGTACACCGAATAGTACATTGTATATGTTTTGAGTATATTATTGATTTTCAAATAAAGTGAATTTACTGCACTTTCATAAATATTTTGTGGAGCTGCATTTATAATATTTACACTAAATGTTTATATTTTGATTAAGGCATTTTTGTAATATTATATTGTTGTTTATTTTATATCTTTTGAGCATCCATTTCATGATATTAATTTGGGGTACAGATTTTGGGTTTTGTGAAATGAATTTTAAATGGGAAACTTTTCAAACGAGTGGAACGAGAGATCTTGAGAGAAATATTTTTATAGAAATAAATTATTATTTTTCTATTATACTATGCCACTTACTGAGATTCTTTATCTTACATTTTATTTGTTTTAAATTCGTTCTCCTAGATCCAAGTAGTTAGTAGCAGTCTACCTTGCTCTCAGTTGTCACTTCGTTCTTCCACGACAGCTGCAGTATTTATCATTTCTTATCTTCCCTTTATCTTTTCGGACTCGTTCATTGCTTATTCGTACTTCTAAGCTATATTAACACTCTTAGAATGCTCTGATTTAAATATTGGACTCAATAGAGACCATATTACTTATGGATGTAATTATGGCCTATGGTACAATAGATCGGTTGTGGATTTTGTGCTGTTGTGGATTTATTTATATTCATATATTAAGGTATTATTAGTTATGCATGTGTTCGTTGTCCATGTTTTAAGGTGAGATTCCATTGGATATTTCCGAGGGATTGTCCGGTGGAACTTCACTAAGCGGGACCACCTGGGAGATCTTGGGAGGGTTCCCGAAGCGGGTCCTGTCAATATGGATGATTATAGATCAAATCATTAAGTCAGCATATTTTCTATCAGTGTGAGAATGATTTTCTCCAAAAACGTTGATTGAGTTATTTGTAAATCGTATAATGGGTCTACACGAAATGCCAATGAGCATCATATCCAGCAGAGATCCACATTTCACCTTAAGTCCATGACGAAATTTGGTGAATGCACTAGAAGCAAAGTTAAATTTTATCCCTGCCTTTCATCTACAAATGGATTATAAGTCTGTAAAAACAATTCAAACTTTACAAAACATGCTAAAATCCTGCATTTTGCAATTCAAAGGAAAGTGGGATGAGCATTTACCATTGTTGGAATTTGTCTATAATAACAGTTAGCAATCGAGCATTGGGATATCTTTGTTTGTAGCGTTGTATGGAAAACAGTGCAAGACCCTACTATGCTAAAGTGAGGTGGATAAAGAAAAACTTATTAAATCTAAAGACTTAGTTACATCCAATTACTTATGGATGACCATGGACAAGGTAAGAATCATCCGAGATAGATTAAAAGCAACACAGGATTGGTAGAAAAGTTATACAAATGTGTGAAGGAAGGATCACGAATTTGAAGTCGGTGATTGGGTATTTTTGAAACTATCCCTATGGAAAGGAGTTGTGTGGTTTGGCAAATGAGGGAAACTAAAACCTCGATACAGAGGTCCATGCATGATGATTGAAAGGGTGGGCAAGTGGCATACAAATTGTCGTTACTAGACAAGTTGTCACATGGGCATGTGTTCTATGTTTCCATGCTGTGTAAGTACATTGCTGACCCACCGCATGTGTTGTAGGCACCAGATATTAAGTTGAAGGAAGACATATCCTATGTAAAACAACCAGTGCGAATTCTAGATTGTGAGGAGAGAATGCTTCACAATAAGACGATACCTTCAAGTAAAGTCATATAGAGGAACCATCTAGTGGAAGATTCAATGTGGTAACCCAAGGAGTAGATGTGAACCCCATTCCCTTACATATTTCAGTGAAGTAAGAAATTTTGTGGATAAAGCTTTGTAAGGGGGATATATCATAACACCATGTACTAAATTGTACCGGAATTTTTTGGATTTTGACTAAATTTGATCAGAGTTGACCACGATTAACCGAACAAGTCCTACAATTGACATTTTGAGACAACTAGAATTTCATTTTGTCCGGGGCATCATTGTGCGAGTTCATAGACTAGAAGTATGCAAATCCAGAGCCAAATTAGAAAGTTATAATCAAAACAAGTAGTGATCCGGACTGATTAAGTGAGGCCTGAGGTTGACTTTTTATATGTACTAGTTATGGCTTTGACTTGTTACCATTTTGTAGTGTTCATTGGTACGAATCTGTACACTAGTTGCACGTTTATATGGAACTATGGTTAAACAATAATGGATTTGTAAAATTATAACTATTTTTTTTGGGACTAATTTTGCAAGGTACTTTTTAAAAAATGCAAAATATGGATTAAAATATCAGCTAACATGTGCCATGTGTTAGCATCCCCATGGCTTTTGTGGGTGCAAGGTGGCAGCATGGAGCCTTTTTATTGCTCCATTAGGACCAGTTAGAGGGGAAAGAGAGAAATCGAGAGAAAGGGATGGAATTGACCCCCCTCTAGCAGACCCTTAAGCCCACTTCGAACTTGGCCAGCCACCTATATTTCATGATCAGATCACGGCAATGCTCCAGGATTGGGGCAATTTTCGATAGTGGTGATAACCACCTTTCTCCTTCTAAATTGCCTCTTTTCGGCCACACCCACTTTCTCATTGCAATCACCACTGTGAAACCCGCCTCATGATCGGTCGACCATCCAAATTTCATGGCCAGATCGCCTGCTACAAGCCAAAATTGGACCAACTGTAGATGATGGCTGTGGCCTGCCATTTTTCACTTTTCCAGTGGGTTTCAAGCCAGACAACCACCCATTTCCACCATTTTTTGGCTCCTTTTAAGCTAAAATCAAATGTCTTTTTCGCTTAATTCGAGCTACATTGAGAGATCCAAGAGTTTGAAATTGGTCAAATCTTTCCAATGAAATTCTTATCATCATCGATCAAATTTCTAACAGATAAGACCAAATTCATGACCCTCATCTTTATGCTTCGTTTGGTATATAGGTTATGAATTTTGGCTAAAATTTGTGTATTTCTCCTGAGTGAGCTAAATGTAAAATACCTAATAAAAATTAGTATTTTAACATATATTGTATTTTTTTTATGATATTTTAGGCAGAACTGTAAATCATGGAACTAATCCCGTGGAGGAATTGGAGTAATTCATATTTTTAAATGAGTGGTATATTTTTAAAACTATATTTTAGGGTTAACTAAATAATTGCTATTAAATTGGATTTATTATTATATTATTTTATTTACTAAAATTGTTATTGTGTAAGCATTCTAGGAATGTATTTTTATGATTAATCTTGTAAGATAATTTGTTGAGTTTAACTATAAATATTTTGATTAAATATTTTTGTTGGGTATTTAAAAATTTTCAAAGTTGACTTATGGTATTAGATTATGGTACTGTTGATGATGGTTCATTTTATTTATGATTTTCAATATAGTTTATTTATATGGTTGGTTGGGATTAATGTTTTTATGATTATTATTGGATTTGTGATTTTAGATGCACCATACAGACTAGTATTTTGTATTATTGTCATTGATTAGAGCACAAATATATTTAGCTATCCTATAGAAGCTAAGGTGAGACAGGGTGAATAGTTATTTTGTGATGTGAGCATTAGCTGCTTTCTCCCTAGCTGTAGAATGACGAATTGTTAGCATCAATGCCTATGGGATGCCAAGGTATCCAATTGTAGGTTCTTTTCTCTCTCCTAATTTGTCATATTGTGTTTGGGATGCTAAGCATCATCTGGCATTATTTAGTATGTAGTATGGTGTATCATGTGTATTTCCTAATCTTCTATAAGGTTTTAAGTGTTTATAAATGTTTTCAAATGATTTAAATATTTTTTTTATTTTACACATCTTTTGTTAAATTATTTATTGGTTTATTTATTTAATTTAAGCATTTTAATTATTGTTATCTTATTATTATTTTATTTAGTTATTTATTAAAATGATTATTTTTTTTTATATTTATTTAAATGTTACTTTATCTTAGTTTTATTTTCTATAAAAATATTGTTTTGTTAGAATCAGGGATACAAAATAATGGATTTTGTGAAGATGTTTTTAAATAGATTTACTTTTTAAAATAAGTGGACCAGTGAGGATTTTAAGAGAAAAACTATTTTTCTAAATATTTATTTTATTTTCTTATATTATTATTATTATTATTATTATTATATCATCACTAATACTATTAGTAATAGATGAATACCACTTATTGAGATGGTTAGCATCTCATTAGTTTTTTTTTTTTTTTTTGTTAATCTGTTCCTTTAAATTCAGGTACCTAATGGACTAACTATACGAGCTATGCGATTGCATACCTTCATTTTTAGTACTATGTGGAGTTTCTCATTCTTTTATTTTGTTATTGTGTTATCACTTCTTTGTTATTTGTTATATTTGTATTTTGAACATCCTTAGTATACTCTAATGCTAATTATTGGCATGGGGTACTGTATTTATTATTTAGTTATTAATATGTTGTTTATATTTAATGGGGTACTGCAATTTTGTAGACAAATTGTGATAAGGGGGAGGAATAAGGTGGATGTATATTCACAAATATGTTTTTTATATAGGAAAATTTGAGCAAGTTAAATTTATAGGAAAGATACTATTTAATTTTTTATATAATTTTCGATGAGGTTTTCTCTAATCAGGACTGTCCTAGGTTAGGATAGGAAATTCTAGAAAGAGTGCTGACATTATAAATCAACTAAAAAATGAAAATTTTCTTATAAAAAATAGCGGTAAAAGTTTATAAGATATGGAAAACTATTTTACTTCTTGTACTAAGCATAAGTAAGTTAAAAAAAAAAAAAAAAGTAGAAGTAGCCAAACCTTTTTTATCTAAATCAGAAGTTTATTGCATTTTAGTATGTGTATATGTATTAAAAATAAAAATATGCATATATATAAATATTATTACAAGAATAATTGATTAATTGAGAACATACAATAAAGTATAAAAATAGGAGAAAAAGAACAACCATAGCCTATAAATTCAAAAGTTTTTCTAGCTAGTATCGAATTAGAATTTTAGAGGGATACGTAGAATAATGAAAAGAAACATAAAGAAAATTGATGAATGAAAGTGATCTAAACATGAAATCTACATGTTTATTTGGTAAATTAAATTAAAAAAATTATTGTTAATTCTTTATTTATATTTTCATATGTAGACCAATATGAAAAATGAAAAAAAAAAAAAAAGATCGGTGCCTTCTGAAGCCTTTATAAGTTTTTCAATTTGAGGGAGAAAGAAAATGGATATACTGTTTAAAGTTTTGGGAAAGGTTTGTAAAAGTTATACAGGTGGGTGGGGGAGAATTTACAGGGAAAAGTTTTCATATTTCAATAAATAGTCTATAAAAGTCAGGATTTTTAAAAGTTAATAAAAACAACTTTTATATACATTTTAAAATTTTATATTGAATACTCCATAACTTTTTAAGTTATTAAAAGTATATTTTATTTAAACTTTTTGATTTCTTAAAAAAAGTTTTTTAAGATATGTATTGATTACACCCTTTTCAGACTACCATCATCTTCTGCAGCCACAAATCTTTCACGTCTTTCCCTTTTTGTGCTCCCCATTTTGCTCTTTTGTTTTCCTTCTTATTACATACTGAAGGATCTTTTCTAACTACTTGCGTGCCCGGAACACAAATAAATAAATAAATAAAAGAAAAAATATTCAATTAGATTTTTATATAACCTATCTTCAATTCACCTCTTATACGTTCAAGCTTTTGAGAAAAATAATACCGTTTTATGGTTTAACAGAGATAAAAAGTAATATTTCCCCCAAATTAACATATAACCAAGACAAAAATATATAAAAATTGGTATTAAATGTGATAGCTTATATGGTCGTATATTTCATGTTGATATTCTAAATGTTCATAGTTGAGCCTACTGATAAATTCTTCCATAGAAAGATGGAGAAGTAATGTAGATTTAATCCTTAAAACAAAAGGGGAAGGAAAGCACAGAAGGCAAAATCCTGCTTCTTCTTCTTTTTTTCTTTTCTTTTCTTCTCCTCTATTTTTTTTTTTTTTTCAACTAAGTCTTCTACTATGAACTTAATTCACAAGATTTTGGGAGATATTAGAACTTTTGGAACTGTAGTCATATGTGACATGAAAAGTCCTATTGTAAATCCCAAAAATTGAAAGGGTAGGGACGATGCCTAACTTTTTTTTATTAATTATTTTTTTAATGTAATCCTTTATCTTCTTTTTTTTTTTTTTTTTTAACATAATATGGATGTGTGTACATAGCTTTCAATTGGGTGCATAATTGCATGCATAGCTTTCCACTGGAAGAAAGTTTTTTATTTGGATTCCACTTATTGTATTAACTTATTATGTCTACAAAAGCATTTCAAAATACTATTCAAATGGAAAGCAACAAGAAACTGAGAATACCATGGCCCATTGCAAAACCCATCTGCTTATTCATGTAGAGAGTGAGGGAAGCTTGTTGATTCTTGCAAGGCAGTTGTCTTTGGGCCTTGAATGAGGTAAGTATCCCACTGCACATCCAGGATTGAGTAGTTCAAGCCTGCACTTAGAAAACTTTGAAGGTGAAAAAAAAATTTATTTGCAAATTACAAAAAAAAAAAAAAAAAAAAGTGTATTGATGTGCACGTCAAAGCATTTTGAGTTTGCAGATTTATAGAATCAAATAAAATCATCACCGTTAATAGATTGGATCAATCTAAAATGAAAACAACATAACTTGGTCTGTAGTTCTCAAAAATTTGGGGGTAATTCGTTAAAATCTCTAAGCTTTTGAGAAAGGTTGGAAATATTTTGCTATCAATGCTCTGTTCCAGGAAAAATTTCACCATGATTTAGACTACTATTTCAAAGATAATTAAGTAGAAACACAATGGAATATAGAGAAACTCACTCATAATAAAGAAGAAAATAATGGAGAAAAACAGAAATTTCAAGCTTTGTCAAATCACTTCCAGGGCATAGCCTGCTTCCTATTCCAAAGGGAATGAAAGTACCTCTTAGGGGTATATGTCCCTACAAAATATGTCCACAGATATATTTTGTTAGGTAGATTTTATATATGTTTAACTATAAACGATGATATTATACTTCAGAATTTCCCACAGGTTGAGCTTACCTCCCATCTTGAAGGATTAAACTCCTTTGGATTCTCATAAATTTCTGGATCCAAATGAATTCCCCTATACCAAACCAAAACCTTCCAGCCCTGTGGTATTGTGTATCCTTGGAGGTGAAATTTCTCTGTCAGTCTCAATGCAAAGAAAACGAAATTCGAAAAAAATAAAATAAAATAAAATGCTGATGACAGAGGAATATAAAGGTTTACCACAGATGCCAACATCTGTTTTCGCCTCTCGGTAAGTAAATAATGAGACATTAACCACACGAAGCGTTTCATCAATTACCTATGATGAATCCAAGGGCACTTGTTATTTACGTTCCATGAACCACTATATTCTTAATTTTAACATTTTGTACTTAAATAAGTGGTAAAAAATATGCATATTACTCATACCTGCATTATGAATATGGAGAACAAAATAAGTTATTACCGAGAAATTGAATGACAAAGCACCTCCAAATTGTTACCAATGTCTTAAAAGAAAAAAGTTAAAGAGTTTGCGTTGCATAAATCCTATGATTATATATATTAGCATGTAACTGATTGGAGTTGAACACACAAGCTACATAGGCAACCACATCAAAATGAAAACTTACAGCTTGTTCTTTACGAACCATTTGAAATGAGTAGTACCTGAAATCATGGATGCATTTACAACTTGCTGCAGAAAAGTTAAAAATGGGTATGCAAAGAAGTACCTTGGAAAGATATTCCATTTGCTTGATTTCTTTAAAGCTCAATCCTTTGTCTGTAGATGGCCTTCTTCGTAAAATCTCGTCCTGCTCTGCCTGAAAAAATAAGTTAAACAGGACAACCTTATAGATACCAGAAGTTTCGGACAACTAAAACGATTATGTAATAGGAAGAATGAACGATGCCTTCATAATATCAGCCGAAATCCCAAACATTTCATTCTTTTAAAAGGTATCAGTACAAACAAAGAGATATTTCTGTTTATATCAAATTATACTATGCTCAAACTTTTAAGTGATTTTCAAGCTGCAATCGGTATTAGCAATATAGTGTTGGAAAGTAACAAGCAAATCAAAATAATTTGACAGCAGAAAATACTAGAGACTGAAACTCGAATGGCATCATAATTTCCTTAATGTAAAGGGCATTTATATGAATTTCTAATCATTATTTTGGCACCTACCTTGGCTTTCTGCAAATATTCAGGATGTTTGTATAAGAAGAAGGCTGCCCACATAGTGGCATGGGCTGAAGATTCATGGCCAGCATTTAAGTACATCAGAATTACATCAATAATCTCCTCATCATCCAAATTTCTACCATTCTCATCCTCAACTTCTAATAGTAAATCCAACATATCTGTTTTTTCCTCTGATATACTCTTCTCCCTAGCTTTCCTTCTATCTATAACAGCTTGAAGAATATCGACCAACTTTCTTCGAGCCTACACGATGCAAGAATATCTTGAGTTTAGTTTGCTTAGAATATATACATGATTTGTCACAGATAGATAAGACTTAAAGCTTACCGTCCTGCTGTAGATACACAAATTGACATATCGTCAAACCAGAAAGAATAACATTTATGAAAACTGTACATTTTTTTTTTTTTTTTTTCATAAATGATGTTGAGAAACTAAATTCCAAATGGACATAGCTTTATTTAGAGTTCTCAAATTGTAGAGGCACAAGTTTTGCATGCTAATTTGCAATTAAACTAAGAATCTGACCTTTAGTGCTTTATGGTAAGCAAAGCCAGGAAGATTGATGGCCATGGCTCTTAGTCCATGATTTAGAATAGCATATTCTTTCTCCATGACATCCACCATCGGACCACTTTCACGGCTCACGAAGATGTACATAATTATCTTAAAAGTGATCTTCCTTATCTCAGTCAAGAACTCAATTGGTCTTTCTTCTTTAGCCAATTCATCCAATGAAGTTGCTATGACATCCTTGATATACTCATGATACATGGACAGTGCCTTCTGGCCGTTGATTGGAGCGGCAGTTAGGCGGCGGAGACGCTTGTGTTCTTCCTCAGAAATTCCAAGGAATGATTTCCTCCCCAGTAACTCAAAAGTAGATTTAGGCCAACCTTGCTTGAACTGCACATCATCCATTAATACCCTTCTACATGTTTCAGGTGCTGTGACAATAATGGTTGGGCTTCCAAACATATAAGCCCTGTAAATTCCTGTTCTACCAAATCTGGTTTTCCAACAGGGAACCAAAAAAAAAAAAAAAAAAAAAAAAAAAAAAAAAAAAAAAAAAAAAACTTAAATATATGTTCCAAATGGGATCATAAAAGTATATTAATTGAATCTGCACGCAAATCCATTAATTCTGTGTTAGAGAGTTCAACTTTCAAACATATTATCTACAAGAAATTTGAACTTGCTATTTTAACATATACAATTCATTACTTATGGTCACTTCCTGTTAAGATTTTTACAACATTAGACTAATCCCACAAGTATCATAAATGGGTATCAAACAAACAAACTGTAACATTGTTCTCTCTTTTTGGTGTACCATATAAATTAATTATGCATTTTAAGGTTTCCCAACAAGTGTAAGAAAGTGACAGTCAGTTAGAGAGAGAGAGAGAGAGAGAGAGAGACCTGTTGATGAAGTAGGAGATGAATGAATCAGGGTGGCCAAATTTGAAAGCAAAGAGGAAAAACCACATGTTCCCAACTAGTGGCCATCCCATGTCACCTGGAGGCAAAGTAGTGTACTGATTTGGACCCAACCTGCTTGTATAAAACCAGTCATTTGCTCTCTTTAGGATCACACATGCCGCAATGAAACCCCCAAGAAAAGCTGTGAAAACCCACCACCAAAAACCCAACTCCATTTCCATATTTTCTTGCTTTCCAAGACTTCAAACAATGACACCCTAAAAAAGGCACATTTAGAGCTTGTGATCAGGGTGTCTTTGACCAACTTTATTCATTTATTATATAATTGTGCAGTTGCTGTAGTGATGTCATGTCTGTTTTTTTGGACTTATTTGTCTGTTTGAATGATACCATTTTGGACACTTCACTTGCTAAGATAAATGTTGGATTATTAAAGTCCATAAATATTAAACGTATCAGGTCATCAGATAATATATGTGGGAATTTTTTAGTGAATTTTGCTTTTGGTGAATATATAAAAGTTGGAAATGCAGCGTTTAGTAATAATCTTAAATGGTGGACCTACAATTTTTATACATTTATAGTTCTGTTTATATGATCAAGTGGTGCTTGAACATCTACTGTCTTAGCTAGAATCCAATTGTTTTAAAACACCTCGGTGGGAATTTTTTAGTGATTGTAAAGTCAAAGGATGCTCAAATATTTCATCACCTTTAAACAAATAAAAAAATGACATCTGCAGTCTCCAGGACCACTCATTTTATATTTTATCAGCAGAGATAATTTTGGACTAGCGTTTTTTTCTTTTCTTTTTCTTTCAAAAAAAAATTTAAATATAATGGACATGTTTACAATTTTATATATATATATATATATATATTTTTTTTTATCGTGGAGGCTTGGACCTTGGAGTTTGATGCCATTTGTTTGTCCCTAGCCAAGCAGAAAGACGTTCTTTTTTCCTTTTTTTTAAAAAATCAATTATTTATAAAGAAGTTCTTTTCGTAATCTTAAAAGAGTTTACATAGTATCTTTTTTCCATACTACTATTTAAATTTATAAAAATATATAATATAATTTTATATAATATTTTTAATATAATATAATTTTATATAATATTTTTAATATCTAAAATATTTATCATTCATATAACTATGCCAAAAAAATATTTTTTTTTTCATAAATATTTCACAAATCAAACACCATTTTATAAGAACTATTTACAATATTTTTGGACGAAATTGATAGCTATGGAAATTAAAAAAAAAATAAAAATTTCTGTTAAAAGATTTTTGGATAATGGAAAAATATGTTCATTGGAGTGTTCAATTTCAAAATTATAAATGTTTCTAAAAATATTTGGCCGTATACTTTTAAATACATTTTTTATATTCCATCGTACACTTCTAAACATATTTGAAATGTTCATCTGTAAAAACATTCAATTGGATACTTCTTAATACATTTGAGATGCTCAATCGCATACTTTTAAACATATATGAGATATTCATATTTAAAAGCGTTTAATCATATGTTTATAAATATATTTAAAATGTTTAATTACATATTTCTAAACATAAATATATTTAATTAGTAAATATTATCAATAATAAATTTAAGTTAAGATAAAAATATAAATTTATAATGTGATTGTATAAAATTCATTTAGTAGTGCAATTAGAACTTTTCTTATTTAATACTACTTAGTGCTAAAATAATTAAAATGAAGGTTAATTATTAACCAGTAGCTTGAAGTTTGAGATGCATGCGAATTAGACCTGAAGCTTGGGATTGTATAAATTGAATCATGAAATTTCAAATTTGTTCCAAATCGATCTAATTGACCAACGGTGTAATTAAGTATCAAAAAAAATATTAAAAGAGAATTAGTGTAAACGGTAACATGTTTTTCAAATTCTTTTGAGATCTTTGAATAAACAATGCATTTATTTTAGAATGGTATTTTTGTCTTTTCACTAATCAGTTTTATGTTTAATTACTTATTTAATGATAAATATAATTTGAAATCTGAAAAAATATGAAAATAAAAGGACAATTGTGCAACACTTTCAAAATAGAGGATAAGTTTATGTAATTATTCCTTTTAAAAATTATTTGCACATATAACTGGCTTTTCCTAATTTATCTATAATTATAAATGTCCCTTTAAAAAAACCAGTAAATCCCATTTTAAAATTTTGTGGAACCATTGACCAAGTTTGAATAGTAACTTTAGTTTCTAAAGAATAGTAATAACTTTTTTTTATTTATTTCTTTTTTTCAAAATCCTTTTATATATATTTTCCCTCTATCGACAAAGAAATTCGAACCCAAAATAATTGCTCGAAGTAATTGGGCTGCCGTGCGTGATCTAAATCTTTGACAAGTTCAATTAAATGAAATGCTTCAGGCTTTGTCCTTTATGAACAAAGACTAGAAGTACCTCTGAGTTTTATATTGGCAAGGTGTTTTTAGTTTTCACTCCATAGGATTTATTTTTAATTTGCTGCAAAACCTCCAATTCGTTTAACTAACAATTTTTATGAATGAAAATGGCCTGCAACTATTTAATCTTAAACCATGTTTTGGTGTACAAAATGAACATTCCTCTAATAAAAAAAGAATAATTATTTATAGAAATAAAAATAATAATAAAAAAAAAGTTTAGCCCTTTATTATTATTATTTTTTTTCAAAAATTTTCAAAATTTGATATAAATTAATTAAAAATTTAGTTTTATATTTTTGCTATATGATAGTCCATCCAAATTCAAATTTATCAAAATATGTTAAGATATATTTTAAGTTTATTCATATTAAAACATAGAAATAACATTTTTGAGGTTTTTAAAGGAACAACTATTTTTTCGAATCGAGATTTATCTATTTTTATGTAATAATTACTTTTAAATTTAAAAATGCACCAAATATGGGAAAAGTTAAACCCATGAAATAGCTTTTGTATTTCGACATCAATTTCATAAATAATCCAAACATATTAAATTATGTTTTTGCAATGACTAATTTAGAATAATATTTTAAAAGTCAAATGTTTGACTCTACCCCTTTTTTTTTTAATTATTTTACATTTTCTCATAAGTTAATAGCAGTTATCAAATGGTTTGGAGGAATTATACAAGTGTTTGCTGCTTATGATATTTTCTAGAATTAAGCAATCAATCTAACATTCAACTACCATAACACCATCGGAGATTAGTGTTTGTTTGTTTATAGAATAATGTTAAGCATTTTTTTTTTTTTTTTTGGGTTGAAAAATAATGTTAAGGTTCTTTAGAATATGGTAATACGTACAAACGTCATCTACAAAAGAATAATTCTTTAAATCAATAATTCAGAATCTATACGCTAAAATAACACCTAAAAAAAAAAAAAAAATTATAGTTAGAAGCTATAACTCGCTCACATCACTGACAAACGTTGCCAGCAAGCTGCAACTCAATTAAAGAAACTTTTTTTCAAGTCTAAAAATTTCTCAGAAAGAAAAATGACAAGAAATCATGCTAGCTTTGAGCGTAAGTTCGGTAGAAATGAAAAGTCAGAAAGAAGGGATGGAAAAGTAGGGAGGATGAAAAATTTTCCCTCCCTACCAAACATAGCCTAAAAAGTTAATCAAAACATGCAAGAATTACAGGGTCAGAGTAGAACCTCAAGAATGTTCATGTACCACTTCCATCAAATTTTGCAATGTAAAACTAAAACATCAGAATTCCATATGAAGCAAGTATGAACTGTAAATTAGAGATATCAAGTATGAACAACAAGAGAAGCATAGATAAAGTAAATTGACTTGGAGTCATAGACTCTCAATTTATTCATGTAATGGAAGTTCAAGAACACGAAATCCACCAGCAGAAATTATTAGAACTTACAGAATTACAAGTATTCCATAAGAAATACACTGTAGCTGAACATCATGATGTCCATTGCAACTACTCAGTATTTGGCATCAGTAGATTGCAGATAAGAAATGGAAATCAGTTCAGACCGATACTGTTCGATTAGGTCGTCGCTCGACTCCACAAACCCATCCACACTACCGAATTCTTCCAAGGACAGGTTAAAATCAAGAATCTTATCAGGCACAGGATAAGAGATTGCAATGAGCAACTCTCTTATTAGCTCCTCGGTAACTCTCTGACTGGATGCTCTGATATCCATAAAATGTTGGCTCTTTCCTGCATCTCACACCCAATATTCTCAAACAAACATCATCCTCAAAATAGAATACAAAAAACATTGCAATTTTCTTTTTCTTTTATTTTTTTCCTTTTTTTCCCCCTTCTCTAGATGACCAAAAGAGAAACTATCATCTAACCTTATCTCCCAGCTTATACAATTCTACTTAAAACAGCCTATCGAATCATTCTGCACTATTAATTTGGTAAAAAAATGACATTAATTGGTTTACAAGTTACAACATCACAAACCAAATCACCAAAAACTAACTGGATCAAAAAATAAAAATAAAAATGCAAATCTTTAATATGCCATAACTCATTTACCATTTAACAATTAATATTACTTTCAAGTAAATATTCCATGGAATAGCATGTTTTTAGCCTAAAAACATCATGGAATTTATAGTTTGCTAATTTTGACATATAACCCAAATCACCTTTTAGAATTGAATCTCAATACCCATTTCATATATATGATTCAAACCCAAGTCTATTTCTGAATTCTTAAACCAATATGAAAGTCAAGATTTAAGTTTTCTATTTTTACACACAAAATTCTTGTCCCAGATAATGCCCTCAACCCATAATCGATTACTATTAAATTCTTTATTTTCTTTACGATTCTGTACATTTTCATATAATCGGATCCTCAACCTCAACAAAGTGACATAAACCAGCAAACCAAGAATTGAAATTGACCAAAACCCCCAATTTATTGTTCGGTTTCCAAGAAAACATTTGCCAAATACACATACAAGGGAAGGGGAAGGAAGAATATTGGATAGGCATATTTTCTTTAATTTCTCAGGAACCAAACAGAAGGTAGATCTAACATGATACTTTGAGCAGGACAATTAAAAAACAAATAAATTAAAACTGATAAGAAAAAACAGAAATCGTATAATCGTACCTCTGGCGTTTCAGGGATGGAAGACGCTAAAAGTAAATTATCTTGCCCTTGCGAGTCCTTATCTGTTTAGGATTTCCGTTAAAAGTACCATTTTGCCACTACTATTTACAATTACTAGGTTACCCTTATAGTTTTCTTAAAATTACAATACTTTGTTAAGGAAGAATGACAAAAATAATAATAATATACAAAAATAAAAAAATAAACCTTGGATAAAGAAATTTAAAAAAAAAAAAAAACTTATTAATGTATAAATTGAAGTTTTGAGTATAACCATTAAAAAAATAAAAATTTTAAGTGCTAAATTAATTTATTAGTAACTTAAATTTAATTAATTAATATATATATATATAGTCAATTTCAAATAAAATTTATTTTATTTTATTGAATTAAAATTTTGGATCAAATTAGAATTTAAAATTTAGAAAATGATTAATATAAATACACTAATATACTAAAATCCTATATAGAGAAAGTAAACCCTTTTAATAATTAAATATAATTTTAAATTTTAATTTTTTATATGATTTAAAAGCTAAAATAGAAAATTTTTATGTTAATATTTATATTAAAATTTTTATTTAAACATGATTATATATATATTGAACAATATTAAACTCATTACAACTAATAAAGAAAAAATTTCATCTATATCAAGATTTAAATCCTAAATTTAAAGGTGCATTTAAGTAATTTAGCACGGAGCCAAATCAACATTTTCTTTGGTTGAAAAGCTACGTTAAAGCCTTAACCTTAGAATTTGTTAAAGTGACTTCCCCTTTATTTTAATAAACTTATTAAGTGATTAAATTTTACATCAATATCTAATTATCTTCAAATTATTATTCAGCAGAAAAAAAAAAAACTACAGTAATTTGATTTTATATTTTCAATATTTAAACAAAAATAGTTTTAACTCGGAGTTTCAACTTTAACAAAAGTGAACAAAACTTGTTAAAATAAGTATATTTGAATTAATTTTTAGACAACAAGAATTTTTATCAATTCTATTTACCATCTGAAAAACATAATGGTATAATTTAATCAAGGATCTATGATACAGCATTCGAATCTCTCCATTATATAATAAAATATTAAAAGAGAAATTTGATTAACCAAAATTTGAGCTCTAAACCCCTAAGGTTACATAACACAATCATCCAAAATTATTTTAGAAAATAATAAAATAATCAAGATCTTATGGTAAGACTTTGCCTTATTTACTTATCCAACAGTAAATGATAAGAATCCAATTCCAACACACAAACTCCTAAAGGAATATTTCTTTTGGCAGGTCTTATCAATAAGCTACTCCTTGAACAAGCTCAGCTCAGCCAAATTAAGACAAGGAAAAAGAAAGTTTAAATAAATGGGTGTCCTGAGGCACTTTCTGTTTTGCACTCAACATGATTTGTTTTCCGAATCTATATCCAACTAAAGTGTTAAAATGTTAATAATATACGTGAAATAAACTTATTTTCCATCAGGAACTCATTATACAAAGCTCATCCTCGTAACAATTTAGTCAGTGTAATATTTGATATCTACCAAGTTAAACCACATTTCATTTTGGCCTTGCCAATTTCACTTCCTATCTAGTCATACAAGTGACCTATATTAGTTTTTTGTTACGTAATTACCGAGGCATAGATCAAACACGCCAGCTGTTTTGTCGCTTTGCTTCAAAGGCTGCTCCATCGTTGAGCATGTCTTGAGCATCAGTCTCCATTCCAAGCTTGGAGAGTGCGAGAGACTGCAGGTAGAAAGCTGTTGGCCACTCTGCTATGCATACCTGAGCCTGCATGGCATCTCTCAAGGCAAGTTCTGCTTGTAGGTTCATCAAATAAGAGAAGGCTCTTCGTGCAAATACAGTAGCCGACGGCACCGCCATCATACCAACTAACTGCTCATCATGACAAGAAAAAGCAGGGTCGTTACGTAATTACGCAACCAAAAATTTGGTCTATAAAACGAGCCATGAATTATATATTCAAACTTCAAAAGATTATAACCAGTATTGCTGTATGTGTCTAAAATTGTTCAGACTTCAGTATTATATATGCATTTGAGAAGTACAGTTTAGAGGCCAATTGTGTAAGAGAAATACCTTGGAATAATACTCAATAGCACTCTTGAAATCTTTGTCCCTAAATGCAATATCCCCAAATTTCTTAGTGTTCAACATGTCTTGCACTTGTTGTGTCCATTCTTGAAATGAAAGCTACATGTAAAGACCGCCGCATCAAAATGAAGAGACCAGGAACATAAAATGACATATACACTCAGTGTAACCGATGATAAATCATGTCTACATACATACTGTATCAAAAGAATTTAGATATTTCACTTATTGTGTAATGCAAAAAATTTTGCCTCTTATATATTTAACAGGGAAATGATAAATTATTGTTTGAATACATATGTTTTATGAGTATTTGTTGAGAGAAGTAGGTCAATTTGATTATTTCAATAAATTCATTATAAGCAATCTATTGGCAAAACTGGCCAAATTATAATGAAGCGTTGGTTCATCCGACTCTGCATCTTGAACAATTCTGTTTAACGGATGTCAAACCAGAAAATCCAAGGGCATAGGTGTACCTCATTTTCTGCACCCTCTTCATCTTTATAACCCGTTTTAAGCAGAATCTCATGAACTGCAGTAAGATCCATTCTAGCACAAGCCTTTCCTAGGGGAGAAAGCATGGTTGGCGGTGTGACTGTACTCTTAGTAATGCCCATAAGAATGTGAGATGCAACCTTTAACAAACCAATGGAAAAATTCAGAACATACTTTGAAGCAAAATGTCATCATAAGTCAAATCATAGCAGGTTCAAGATTGGAGGAGATGGTGAAAAAGTTTACCTCTTTCTGCTTTTGAAGTGGTGCCACTGCTGCAAGAAGAAACCTAGTATCAGGTCTATCCTTAGCCTCGGACTGAAGACATTTTGAAGCAAGTTCAATCAACTTAGTAGCATCATCATTCGAGTACTGCCCTTCCAATGAAGAATCCATTAACAACAATACACTTTTCCCCCTTATCAAGTCCAGTGCCTGTAGATGCAACAACTCGTCAAACTTTAACTATTTCCTGTAGCACCAGATTTCACTTAAAATAATTGAATATGCATGAATAAAGACATTTATAAGCTCCCAAATTTTTAATTAGAAGAAAATTTGAAAAATGTTCTACGTAACTGCAAATTTAACTCATGAAGAATTGCAAAGGACAATGTAAGAGTAAGCAAAATTTAATTATTAAGAACATGCAACCTATACACTTTTTGTAAAATCCATTTATCAGTTTTTGGTACAGTATTTCAATATACCAGTTAGAGATACTATAGAAATAAAAAGTTAGTATAAACTTTAGACATGTAAAAAAATCAAATGAAGTATATAAAAAGTTAGTATAAACTTTAGACATGTAAAACAATGAAATGAAGTATACTGGATATATTCAGTAGATGGTAAAGTCAGAAATAAACTTCAGACTGTAGAATTTATTAAGCATGGATTTGTCAAGCTGTGGTTAGGTTTTGAGACATCCCATCCATTAAAGATACTTTGCAACATGGCAGTTTATGCAATATAAAATGTCAAATAGATTCCACTAAAATGGATTCGAGGAAACCCACACAAGTAAAACAATCTAACAACTTCATGGAATAAAAGGCAACATACATGGCTTGGAGGAATATGCTTCCCACTCAAAAGGCCCAAAAGAACTGTTCCATAACTGTAGATTACACTCTCTGGGATGACTCTGCCTGCATAAGTTTGACACTATCAATTTCTTTGGATATTGATTTCCATATCTCCAGACTCCAATGATATTGACCACATAGGGTAATACTACTAAACAAAAAAACTGAAAATATCGCATATGTTCTAGAATAAGTACTCTTTTCCACAAGTGCATACTTGAGAAGAATGGAGCGAACTCAAAGT
Organism: Ziziphus jujuba; assembly: GCF_031755915.1. Lineage (NCBI taxonomy): Eukaryota > Viridiplantae > Streptophyta > Magnoliopsida > Rosales > Rhamnaceae > Ziziphus > Ziziphus jujuba. The sequence goes on from NC_083384.1 coordinate 14,763,847, forward strand.
ATTTCATTGATGAATAAAATAACCACGTGTTCCAGTTATAATGCTGGTAACCATTACGTTGACTTGTAAACCTTATTTTCCCAAAACACCAAACTCTCTAAAATGTAATTCCCTGGTCCGTCAGAGAAAGACAATCTAATAATTTAAGCAAATGTATGTCATCCACCTTCATCAGTAGTAGTTGACAATTACAAGGAAATAGGAAATCAATTCGACAAACTTAATTCAACCAGAAGGATGAAATTTCTGATGTGATTTACCTGTCCGTAAGAACTCTGGCGGAGTATAAGCTAAATTAGTGCTGTAGCTTTTACCATCACGACTATTTTTCATAAGGCCAAAACTAGATAAACAAGGGTCACCATCCTGCCACAAGTGAATAAATTAGTTACAATCCAATCACAACAGTGTTACAGAATTCAAGTCAGATTCACATGTGTGATTACAAGATGCCTGGCATTCAGCAATTTTGAGGATAGCATGTGGTGTATAAGAGTATGCAATCATGAGAACCTTAAGCGCCACTGCCAAGATAAAGACAGAGCTCTATACAGATCCAAGAAACTATACGGTTCAAAATAAATGAAAGAACTATGTTACAGGCTCAGTGAATACAGGTCAACAATAAAGAAATCACTAAGGGGCCCTATAACCTTAAATAGAACTGTGCATAGCAGAGCTAATGAGCAGAATTCATGTGGTGGGGCCTGAGTAATTGAAATAAAGCATGGTTAAATTGATATCATTGAAGATGCAAAAGTCCTTGCTGTAAATTAAAAACCACTATCAAGCATGATCTTGTACATAGGTTATATTTCAAGTATCAGAGGATAAAGCAACTGCTTTTGATCTTGTAAGTACTTTCTGGCTGATGGATCAAACCATATTTGAGGAATTAGCAAAGAGAACAATTTTTTTAATAATTTATCTTTTGAGTTTCTTTATAATGTCAGCACTTCCTTAAAGAGCAAAAGTTGCTTAAAAAGTAACAAATGCAAACAAATAAGTCTAGCATATACAACTACCCTAAACAATCAATGGAATATCGAGTGAAAAGTTCATAAGCATACCTCATCAAAGAGAATTCTATATGCATTCAAATCATGATATATCTTCCGATCTTCTGCACTACAATGATCAAGTGCCAGTGCAATATTGTATGCCACTCTGACACGCATTTCCCACGGCAGTGGCTTCTTGTCCCCTATAACAGAAAAATGACAGAAGTCAATATGAAAAAAATACACTAGACCCTCAACAGATATAACATTTAAAGGAATAAATGTGAAATCTTGAGAATACATATAGCACTAGAGAATTTGCACCAAGACACATTCATCCCATAAAGTGATATATTAGGCATAACTATTACAGGAAGCAATTATACTTTGGGATCGTGCATATATGCGCGAGACTAATACTACTCAACTGAACATGGCTACGCCTTTTATCTCAAAATATTGTACTCTGCTAACAATGTAGTCTTAAAACAGCTTGACTGCCTAAGAGATATTTTGATGAAGTACATAAAACACATGAAATATACATATGGGAGTTCGGAATACTTTTAAGGCTCAATAGAAGCATTAATTGCTTGACATTTCTGACGAAAGGGGAGGGAGTGAGGGACTTTTTTTCTCTCTTTTGCTGAGCGGAGGGAAGACACATCTCAAAGGACACCAATATATGAAAAAAGACGACACAGGAAAAAGAAGACACAAAAGTGGGGGCAAAAGAAAAGAGAAAAGAAATGATCAGCAGCAACTATCAAATCTTTTCAAGTCAGTCTACTGCAAAAAGAGAAAAAGATTGAACCGTACAGTGGAAGAGGTGCTTGGATAGAGTGTCATTGGGCATGTACTCAGCCACCAAGAGCCGCTCATCTCCTTCAGCACAGCAACCAATTAGATTCACCATTCTCTTGTGCCTCACTTTACCCACTCCAGCCGCCTCAGCCTGTTCAGTCAAATATGCTACCAAATTAAAATGCCCAAAATTCCCTGTATGTTTCTTGAGAAAGAAATAGGAAAACAAGCATATAAATGTAAGTAAAATGTTCTAAACTCGTGGAAACCCAAACATTCAGATATTACTTTTTTTATTTTTTATTTTTTTCTTCTTCTTACACTTTCCAGCATCATATACGGAATGCCAAAACCCAAAGAAGAAGAAATAAAAAATTCAAAAAAAAAATAAAATGTTCACGGAGAAGTTGCAATAACTCCACGTACAGTTAAGAATAACTGAAAATGCAGGAAAGCTGTTTGGTTACCGAGAAAATGAAATGAAGCACTGGGAAAATAAATATAGAAATAAATGATCCTCAACAGTAAACCCAAACCCATTACCCAACGAATTTTTTTCCCCTCACTTTCTCACCAAACAAAAAGAATCGAAAAAAAGGAAATGCATCAATTTTCCCCCTCCAAAAATCATAGTCCCCCTTTCCTTCTTTCCTTGCAACCAAACAAACAAAAACGGATGAATCTTCTTTTTCTTTTTCTTTTTTCCCTTTTTTTTTAAATTTTTTTAATTTTTATTTATTTATTTTATTTTTTGATTTTCTCGTTACCACGAACTGCTGAAAGTCAGGCCAAGACTGTTTGGAAAGGCGTTTAACAGCGACCAAAAGATTGTTATCGAGCTTCCCTCTGTAAACCACATTGGGAGCTTTCTCGCCGCTCTCTGAGACAATATATCCTGAGCTAAACCCATTTGTAGCTTTCATGAGCTCGTTCAGACCGTACTCTTTAAATGCCGGAACACAGTGTTCTAGCTCAGCTTGATCCCCATTTCCTTCACAAAAAAAAAAAAAAAAGCCATAAACAAAAAAACAAAAACAACCTCTCAGCAATTACAAAGAAAGAAAACCCATCATCCCAAAAACACAGAAAAAGAAAATATCCAAAATCCAAAAGAGAAACCTGGGTCGGGTTTGATAGTGTCGGGTTGAGAAGAAGGTTCGTCCGGGGAGAGAAAATGGGCAGTCTTGGACTGTAAGCAACCCATTTCTTTTTTTTTTTTTTTTTTTCTTTTCTTTCAGGGATGAACTCAGTCGGACTCTACATAGAAGCAGAACCAATTCTTTGCAAAAACCCCATTACGAATATCAAAAACCCAGAAGGAAAAAGAGAAACGACACAGTATTTGATAATGTGCACGAACTTGGGTGGCTGAGTTTCTAAGCTATGTTGGGACACGAAATGTGAATGTTACAAGTAAAGTTTTACCGGGTATTCCTCTGCAATATCAGCAGAAGAAAAGAAGAAGATGATGATGATGAAAAACGCGAAAAGGGTGAGTCAATGAGCTGACTTAAGCAGCAGTGATCGAGTGAGTGAAATCTGTGAAAAGGGAGTGATAGAGAAAGACAGTGAGACAGTGGGTTAGCAGGGGCATGGAAGACCAAGCAGCAAACAGCCAGGGAGGATGATGATAATAATGAGACTAACAGAGGAGGAATGGCGGAATGGTCATGTGATATGTCTACGTGAGTCACGTGCCGCTCCAGTGGTATCAAGGTCATGTATAGTAGTTTTAATACTGTAGTTATGGTGCGTCTGATCTCACCCATCAAAATCCATCACCAATGTATCATCACCTTATTTTATACATGCAATTTAAGTCATGTTCTATTTGCTTTTTTTTTTAATATTTATCATTTAAATGCACCCAATTGACAAATATCATGACCATGACAAATGAAGGGAAACTGTATCATTTCTTCTAAATAATGATCAAAATTATTGACAAATTGTTTAACTTCAAATTCATAGCTAGCATGGACTTGTATTGATTTAACTAAGACTAGTTTAATTATATATAGAGTTTGTTTTAAAAATAATGTATTTAAAAATATGTTTATATTCGATTAAGACTTCAACCATGTCAATGACTTAATAAAGATTTAACAAATAAATTGACAAGTCATTTTAATTATCCTTTTAGAAATAATCCAATAGTAAGGTTCACCACTTTTTTTTTTTTACTTCCAAAAAAAAAAAAATCTACTATTTTCTTATGTAAAAGTTTTGAGTTCGAATAATTTAGTTCTAATATTCCAAAAAAATAATAATAAATAAATCTAATTTTTTATGGATTATACTATAAATTTCAATGAATATTTTACTACCTATAGTTAAAGTTAACTTTTTCTTTTTTTTTAATAGAAGATGCAATACTTCTCTAATGATTATAACAGTCAAAGTCAAACTATAAAATGGATAAGAGAGGCTCTTTTTTCTTTAGTTTGCAATCATCGTAAAGATTGTATATAGTTTAATTCCTAAGGTTTTTCTCCCCCAAACACCACCCCATCCACACACCCCAAAAAAAAAAAAAGGGCAGAAAGAAAGAAAATCCTGAAGCTATACTTGTGATATTGATTTTTGCAACTACTCTATTTTCATACTTATAATAAAAATCTAAATGCAATTCATAATAATTTACAAAAGACCATGTTATTTATTGATGTAGGCATTCTTTACTACGAATGCAAGAGTTGCACAAACCTTGAGTAAATTGATTAGTTAGATGTATGAATTATAATTTGTGAGTCCTACACATTACATCATTTTTTTTTTTTTGGTTTAAAATAATTTATTTTATTGAACTTGTAAATTTTTGGTCAAATTGATTTGATCAAATCATTGAATTTCTAGTTTACAAAGAGATAATAATAAAAAAATAGTAATAATAAAGTTTCATGCATTGCTAATTATCAAGTTAATTTAATACTTTGTTCCTTACGAATAGCCAAAAATTTATACCGATCTTGAAGTGGGGAAAGAAACCTATGCTTAAATTAAGATGTTCTGTATAAGTATTATAATCAAATGGCCGTGTAAATAGGGAGCATGATAGATTATTATGGAAGCGCTTTCATGTTATCATATCCCATCTTATTTATATGGAAGGTACAGAGAATTGAATTAGGTGTCTCCCCAGGAGGAAAGCATGCAAAGCCTGCAAAAGAGAACGCAAATTTTAATGACCGAGAAAAGTGTCATTAATGTTTCCCAAAGTTCTATTACCCCAAAAAAAAAAATAAAAATAAAAATAAAAGTTTGCCAACGATTCATTAAAAAAAAAAAAAGAATAAATAACCACATTATTTTTTACAATCAAAATTAAAATGTTACAATTTATATTGTTAGTTTTAATTTATTATATTTTAGTCTAATTTAATATCTTAGCAAACAGTAGCTCACGCCTTGTTAAATATGACCTACTTAATCAATATTAAAATGTAATTTGATCGAATTTGTTGCATTTATATATTAGACTAGAATATAATAAATTAAAATTTACACGGGTATTTGAGAATTCTAAGATGAATTAATTAAACAAATATTTTATTTTGCCAAAAGGCTTTTTCTATGTTCATCCACAAATATATTTATTTTCTAATTAATTTACTTCAATAATACTAAAATAACTAATTTACTTTATTTATTTTAATATTAAGTAATCTCAAATATTTGAATTATTGCCCAATAATAAAATTTAATAAAAGCATTTTTTATTTATTTTGGCAACATTTAATAATCCAATGATTAGAATAAGTAAAATCCCAAATCAAACTAAAAAGAAAAAACAGCAAACATTTTTTTTTTCTGGTAATTAAAAACTAGAAAACGTTAATTGGAATCCCCCTGTAAATGCAATTGCACGCTACCCATTTTGATTCAATGATTTAAAAGCTTTTAGAAAGCTCCTTACCCTTTAAATTAATGCTCTTACATCTTTGGTACTTAGCTACATAACTAAAAGGACAATAGCCTAAAGAATATAGCAAAATTTTTTTAGCTTGAACTGTGGACTTAGTTAGATTGTATGAATATATATATATATATATATGTACGATTAAACTTATTGTTTGATAGCGGTGAAATAGGTAATTAACATATATATTTGCATAAGGTAAGTAATTTGTTATGGAAGCACTAATGGTGATTAAAAAAATATGTATCTGTGAAGGATAGGTTAGCAAAAGGATGGAGGAGTATAAAGTTATGCCCTTTAACACTACATAATTGTTTCTGCTGGAAAACCAAATAACAAAATCAATGTTTTTATTGGAAAATAATTCAGAATTTGAATTTTCTATACCAATAATAATAACTATATATTGATGTGTTTGTATGCAAACTGGATTCATCTCATTATTTCAATATGATATGACTTAATTTTCTCCAACACTGATATAAATGTCAATTTCTTTTTCTTTTTTTTTGTATTTTTTTATTATTTATTTTTGCTTTTGAAAAATATCTCTTTTAACGCTTTCATCTGTGAGACATTTGGGTTCCTGTACATGAAGCCTAACAAAGCCCAAAGATGTATTTTCACTACCATTGGTTTTTCATATTTGGGTCTTGGAGAGTTAAAAAAGGAAAAACACAAAAATGTTCATCCTTTAGCCAAAATGTAGAAAAAAACACAAAAATGGTTTGCTTTGCAATCTCCATTATTATCAAAATTTTACCAAGAAATTTAAGAATATAATCAACATAATAGGCTCTTGTAACTTTACCGATTTCTTTTACTTTGATGATAACCTTCATTTTTATTTATAAAATTTTATGAAAATATGAAAAAGAATGAGAAAAATATATAAAAAGAAATTGAAAAAAATAAAGAAAAATCAAGGAAAAACCATGTTAGTTTAAGGTTGAAGACCATACACTCGTCTAATTGGAAAGAAGATTCTTATTATGGGCAGGTAATGGGGTATAAACAAAATTAAATAAGACTACCCGTTCCTATAAGGAGAGGGTCCTTTCTATGATAAGGGGGGGGTGCACACCTTGGCCCCTCCTGGAAGGAACGCCTCCTTGATAGGGACTCCTTCACCAATGGAGGTGGGGTATATCGTCTTCAACCTTGAACTAACAGAGGGTATAAATTACCTCACACCCATGTCAGGGGCCCATTCTTGATAGAGGTGGGGCGCACATTTTTTTTTTTTTTTTTTAAAAATTTTTTCACAACAATATACCATATGTTTGATTCCACTCAAATTGCACCCACCATATCCATCACCTACCTCCTTACGAACCTGGTTTATATCATAACCAGTTCAATCATCAATTGAAGAGCTTCCTGTGCCATTGCCTCATTCCAATCTCAGTTAACGTCGTCATCATCTATTAAAGATTAGGCAGACAAGAAGAAATGGAGAAGGACTAATTGAAGATTGGGCAAGTTGGACGAAATAGAGAAGGATTGTAGACATGATTCAGGCTTCAAGGTTGGGAGAGAATTAAAAGATGTGGGCAAGCTTAAGAGAAAGCAAATTGGGATCGGATTGTTTATAAAGGTGAAGAAGATCAGATTATGAGATTGAAGAAGACCTTGGCTATAAAGCGGCCTTTTTTTTTTTTTTTTTTTTTCTTTTTTAATCACCAAAGAGGTTATGCTATTAAAGGAAAAAAAGTTAAAAATGTAAAATTGATAATTCATTTAGTGAAGTAAATAAATTGTAGGCAAAATTATTGCAACTGAGAGGGATAATTTTTTTTTTTGGGGGATAAAACATAAGCATTTTCGTGTTTTTTCCAAATTAAAATCCATTTAGAGTGATGCTACATGTATCAAAAAAATAATTTTTTATTATTTATGATGAATAATAGAAATATAAATAAATAATTTTTTTAAAAAAATAAAAAAAACTAAATATAAACTAATAAAATAAAAACAGCTTGTCATTTCATAAATATTAGTAAACTTCTTGATGTATCTAACATTATTCATTTTAGCTCATCTCTTTGGCAGTAAGAAACAATCAAAAAATGATTTAGCCCCAAAAGAAAATATAAAATAAAATAAGATAAAATTTATGGTTCTACTAGGAATGGGATTCATAAGCTCTGGACTTGTCCAAATTAGTGGTGTAACTAGGATGGGCCGGTGTAATAGTTCTTGGGTCTATTTAGCAGGCTATGCCAAGGCTTTTGCTGCTAAACCCATGCCGATAGCCAAGCCTAAGGCTAGCTAAAATCACATTTTAATTAAAATGCTAAACCCATGGCGATATAGCGAAGCCTAAGGCTAGCTAAAATCACATTTTAATTTTTTAATTTTTTAATTTATTGTTGCATTTAATTTTATAGAAGTTATTTTTTATTATCTCAAAAAAATTTTAAACAGATTTATTCTTTATACACTACTATTTAAATAAATAAAATATATAAAATTATTTTATTCAATATTTTTAATATCCAAAATATCCTATATTCATACTCTCCCTAATCAGGCCAAAAACATAATTTTTTTATTTTTTTTTAAACAACTCACACACCACTTCATAGAAATGGATAGTCACATTTGGCGTGTGAATCAAAAGGGTTTTGGGAGAAATTGATAAAACTCTATATAGAATATTTTTGAATAAAACTGATAGTAATGAAAACTTTATTAAATTTTTGAATTATGAAATTTTAAAAATATTTAAATTGTTCGATTATTTACTTTTAAACATGTTCAAATTTATTAATTTTATACTTCCAAATATTTTCTAAGAATTTATTTTTAGTCTGTTCGGCCCTAAACTTTTGAGCAACATTGAAGATTTTCAATTGTACTTGTGAAAAATTGCAAAGTGTTGAATTTTAAACTAAAAAATAAATAACGAAGTTTAGTAAACCAGAGTCCAAAAAAACATGAATGTGAATAACCAAGAAGAATGTGGTTCTAGTGGTACATCCTTAGTAAACGACCAAAAACATCAAAATAAAAACTACAAAACAAAACAAATCATTATAAATGAAAGAAGAAAAAATATATACATCTTACTCTTTTATGTTTTTGAGCTTCCATGATTTGTATGATTATTTTGTATGCAAACCTAGTTTATGGAGAAATTTGAGAGGAAAAAAGAAAGTGTATAAAGATGTATTCAAAAAGGTCCAATTATTAAATGTTTTTAGCAACAATTTTAAATAGGAGTAAAAGTGTAAATTTAAAACGAGATTGTATGGTTTGGTAGTGCAACTAATCTTGTACTACTGAATGTGTAAACACTTCTCATTATTATTTAGGTTTTATTATTATTATTATTATTATTATTATTTTGATGCAAGTTTTGAATGGATCGAAACTATGGCTGATAGAATATCAAGCCACATGAATAATGTCTATTTTAGAAACAATTCTTTATGATGGTATATTGAAAAAGCTAAATTTTAGGTCATATAATATTTGGGATATGTGGGCAAAAAAAGAAAAAAAAATGCTATTAATTAATTTATAGTAAAAGGTTTTGTGATTTTTTTTTTTTTTGGGTGGCTAAATTCATATAGAAAGCTAAGAATTGAATATTATAGATATGACATCTAATATACTACTATATTTATATTTGATGGCCCAAAAAAAAAAAAAATCACACTTCATTTTTGCAAGGGGAAAAATAATGCTAACAAAATAGATTATATATAAATAGCAGGCGGTGCTAAGCTCTTTTTTTATTTTTGTTGATAAAATTGGGTAAGCGTTAGCACCTCTAAATAAATTCGAAGTTCTCTGTTTACCAGAAACTTAAAAAAAAATTTTAAAAAAAAAATAATAATAATATAAAATCAATTCAAAGTTCTTCGTTACAAGCAAATGCCCATAATAAAATGGGCGAAAGAATTAAAAGGGCAGAACTTCTATTATATTGGTGCAAATGACTTCTTATGTGTTAGGAAAGCACTATAAAGTGAAAGTGAAAAATAATTTTTTTTAATTGAGAACATTTTTACTGTTATTTGTTTATTTGTTTTTTATTATTATTTAATTATATATGATTTATTTATTTCAAATGTTTATTAATAATAGTTAGAGTTTGTTGATATATTAATTAATTATAAAATTAAGAGGAAACACAACCATAAATACCAATTGAATCATAATTTTAAATTATATATTTTTTTTCTTAAAGTTTGTACTAATTGAAATGTTTAATATACTCTTACACTAATAAATATTTGACCTAACTAATTCGGATCCTCTGCTAATCTAACTTTTTCCTAATCTTTTTATAATCTAGTTACATGGCAAAGGCAATTCAATGGTCATGATTCTTTCATTCTCGTATTCTTCAATTTCTTCGATTCTTTTATTATTATAACTATTTACCCTTAATCATGGTATCTCGAACTCCTAATTTTCTTTTTGTAAATATAAGTGGCTTATAATTAGGATAACATCATTTGACTCAATTTTTTCTATTTATAGGTGCTTTATATATAATTTTGAGAAGACTGACTTTTTTTAGAGTAAATAGCCAAAAGATATAATAGTTCAAAATTTTTTTAAAATGCTAATTAATATAGTTGAATATATTTTTTTTGAAAAACAAAAAAATCATTATGAATATCAAAATATAAAAATATTTTAAAATTTTACACCATTACTTAAAAAAAAATCCAAAAAAATTATACGAAAATGAAATATATATACATACACATATGTATATATATATATAATAAAAATATGTCGAAATACTAAAAACTTCCTATATAAGCTTTACTTTAAAAAAAGATCAAAAAGATTTTAAAAGCAATGCACAACAGCTCTACCTTCTTCTTCTTACACATAAGCTTACAAAGTGATTATTTTATTTTTATTTTTTTGACAAAATACTTATGAATTTTGATGGTCAAAACTTCGGAGTTATGGGAATACTTTCATATGTGTTTTTCTAATATTCTCTTTTTCATGTGCTTCCCTGAAAAACATTTTTTTGTCTTTTCATAGTATTTCTGCAAAACTTTTAATTTTTTTTATTATTTTCAAAAATATTTTTTCTTATTTTTTTTAAAATAATTTCATAATGTTTAAAAGTAAAAAAAAAAGAAAAAAAAAGGGTATTAGATTTTAATCTAATGTATTCATGAGACTTAATAAGAACTCAAAGAATATATCTCAACCATACAATTAGTAAATGCCATATGTTCCCAAAAAATAAATAAATAAATAATCTGATTTGTATGAATTGGAAAAATATATTTTCTCTAATAAATATATACAGGATAGATTGATATGATTCAAGTTATATATCAATGAAAAAACTATTAATTTAGGTTGTATAAACCGAGTGAATGGATATTCTTTGGTAAAAATGTACTAATCGGGTTAATATTGTCCAGATTACATATATTAAGCTATTAAAGACTATTGAAAAAATCATTAACCCAAATTATATACATTGGATAAATGTTTTTTCTTCGGTAAACATATACCAAGCATACTAATATCATCCAGGTTACATATATTATGTTGTTAAAATTTGATAAAAATAACATTAACTCGAACTGTATAAACCAGACGAATATACATTTTCTTCAATATGATGGAGGAAATCGATGTGAAACTACTTTAAAAAGATCAAAGAGTTTAAAAAGATACTTTAAAAAATGATCAAAAAGTGTTTAAAAGCATTGCCCAATTGCTTTACCTTAATCTTCGTCTTCTTCTTACCCATATGCTTACAAAGTGATATATTCTTTTTTTATTTGACAAAATACTTTCGAATTTTGATGGTCGAAACTTCAAAGAGTTATGGGAACACTTTCATATGTATTTTTCTAATATTATTTTTTTCATGTCCTTCTTTGGACAACATTTCTTGTACTTTTCATAGTATTTCCACATAACTTTTAATTTTTTTTATTATTTTCAAAAATATATTTTCTTTTTTTTTTAAAAAATAATTTTACAATATTTAGAATTTTTATTTATTATGTTTGACCAAATATTAATCTTTCTATTAGGAAAAAAAAAATAGAATTAGATTTTAGTCTAACGTATTCACGAGACTTAATAACAAATAACCATATTTATATTGAAAAAATATATCTCAACCATACAATTAGTAAATGCCACATGTCAACCGAAAAAAAAAAAAAAAGAACCATTAATCCAGTTTGTATGAATTGGACAAATGTAATTTTTCCAGTAAACATATACCAGGTACATTGATATCATTCAGATTATGATAGAATTCATCTCGGGAATCCTTTTGGGACTCATGAGTGGACTTGCCTAGTGAAGTCCCATTAGGAAATGCATAGAGAAAACCCAAAGGAATTCACTTAAATTGTGGATAACTAATACATGTACTATGAAATAATCCTCAATATGAAAATAGAGTCACAATAGCATGCAAATCTATAATAATAGTTAATATCTACAGCCCATTATACTACAGGTCATTATTACACATATATAATAGGGGTACTACTTGGTCCATAATTTAGGTCAGAGCATTTTAAAAATAGTTATAAAATTAAGTAATACAATTGATGCGAATAAGTCTCGAAAAAGATAGATAAATAGGAAATGGTAAATACTGCATCAGTTTGGAAAAACATGGAACAACAATCCATATGCGAAGTAGACTGTCAACTGCTGGACTTAGGGGAATGAATTTTAAAAATAAATAAAATGTGATATAAAGTTATCTTAGTGAGTTGTATAATACAAAAGAAGAATGATATTTTATTTATGTAATCTTTCTTTCAAGACCTTTAGTTTCACTCTTTTGAAAGGTTTCCTGTTTAAAACTCATTTTACAAAATCTAACTTGTACTCCAAATCAATATCATAAAATTGATGCATAAATAGTCTAAATTAATGACTAAAATATTATAAATTGGATTAATCATGATTTATTTATTAAGCATAAAACAGTATAAATATAATTTCAAAAAGTAATTATGAAAGGTGTAGTAAACCATAAATACCAAAAACCGATAATTGTACTTAGAAACATAAACAATACACCATACGATATATCTAGCGCTACCAAATGATGTACTGAATCCTAGAACACCACTGAAAATTAACAGAAAAGGAACCTGTGGGATGAACCCAACTCATGACTCTTAGCATACTAAAGGCATCATTGCAGTACAAACTGATTGGATGAACCTATCTCACGATTCTTAGTGTACAAAATTTATCATGGCAAAAATGACATTGAATAAATCCACCTCACAACTTTTAGGCTACTGTAGGCATTGTAGCAAACTTGCAAGGTATAATATAATATTGAACAGAGACAATATTACTATATGGTACACCAATTAAAAACAAAAATACATTATTCATAAACAATATTTTTAAGATCATACTTTTCGTATTTTACCATTTTTTCCACAAACAAATAATGTATCATAAACTGAAATTCAATATTCAAACTGAACAATTTATTTAAATATTTTCAAAAATTCTAAATCATCATTTTATGCCAAAACAGAAATACCAACAGTAAAATATATTTCATCATAAACAATTTTAAAGCACTTTACAATATAGACACTTAAACATGCTTAAATATATATAATTTTCAATCTACTTCCTCAAAAATTAAATATTCTTCAAAATGATTAAACATCAATTTAATTGTCAAATTATTTAAATACTAAGATTTACAAGTTCACTATGAGCTCATTTGAATTTAAAACCATCTAAAATTTTATCAAAAGTCACATGAAATAATAACACATATATGTAATATTTATATATGCATATAATTACAATTTAAATCAAATTATATATATATATATATATATAGCATATCCAAAATCATTTAAAAATAAAACCATTCAAAGATACCATTATACTCATTCCTACTCCTTTGCAAGATCGCTTTCAAACTCAGCTTGTAATATAATAAAATATTCCTCAGGCCCTGATAAATTAAACATAAGAAATTAGCATGTATCAATGTCTTAAAAGAATTTATACAACTATAAAATTTTGTAAATTAGATATTAAATGGTCCAATTATACCACGAGCCTTTAGGACCTAGCATCCAAAATTGACGTTTTTTATCCGAAAGCCAATTTTATGAAATTAACCTTCTAACGGATTCCATTAATATCTAATTACACAACCAGCTTCAATTTTTCCAATTTGTCCAATTTTGTTCAAACACAGTCTAATTTTATCCCGTATTTGACTAATTGATCTAAAAATGAAAACAATTATCAAATGATACCCAAAATTCACAAACTTTATATCAACAAAAAGCTTAAAAAATGAGGATTACATTGGTGTGCTTGTCTCGATTGAAAAGTGTCACTAGTGGTCAAAAAACTCATTGAAAAATTCAGCCAAACTTTCCATTGATAAATCTCTGAAATTGTGAGGAAAATTGGCAAATGGAGGCTGAAAATGGATTCAGAAGGTCCAAATTAGGAAGAAATGGTGTATGGGTTGAGCTAGAATAGCTAGAAAATGGCTAGATAGTCGAAAATCCATGGCTCATGTCATAGTAGTTGAAGGCCCGATTTGGGAATGTTCGACGGTGACTTGCTGTGAAATTCCACAGCTACAGTCACCCTTGAGTGAGCTTTCTCCCTATATAGCACTTGTAAAGCAGCTCAGCCAGAAAACGATCAAAAGCCGATGACCCATTTTGGGTGTTAAATGGGGTCATGAAGGGTTTTGGTTAGGTTCCACGGTTCTTGGATGATTTTTAGAGGTTTAGGGACTTTTTGAGCTTTTCTTGATTTGTTCACTATTTGGCATATTTCCCAACATATATATAGATTTTTGGATCACTAACAAACAAAAATTTAGTATTGATTTGGACAGTGATATACTACTGATGTTTAAAATTTCTTAAAACCATAACGTTTTAATCATAATTCAAAATCAGGTGTGCCATCAATCTTCAAAATCGTATCAACAAGCTCTACACAATAATATAAAAGTCAAAGCCAAATTTCATCCTCAAATAAAAGTCAACCTTGGATGCACTTAAAGCTCCAATTTAGTCAAACTTGGTCAATCCATCCAAAATTTCAAATTCTAGGTGTTTTCTTAGGACGGGATGTTATAGTCTACCCCATTATGAAATTTTGTTTTTAAAATTTTATACATTGTTATTAAAACATGTAATGTTACTGTTTCTACATGGTTCAATCGTTCGCGAACCCACCTAGCTCTAACTTGTTAAGAATCCACAAAATTATCATTAGCAGAAACTACTTATCTGTGAGATCTCACTCAATCTAACCAAGCTCACACTTGGAGAACACTAATGCCATAATGCAAACAACTAAGCACTTACTTTTCAACCCTAAAAGTATAGCACTTTTAACTTCTCAAAACAAAAGTCAACCTTCAAATACCATAACTACAATATAGAACAAACTTTAATATCTCTACAAATGATCTAAAAATAAAAACCAACTTCTGGTAGGATGATCAATAACACATCCACTAAAACTTTAACAATAGCAAGAGAAAACTATCAAACTCCCTAACAAACTTACATAACAACATATCTTTCAATCTCAGTTTCAAAGTCATCTAGTAATCATCAATATCACTTTGCATGACTTGTAACTCTTTGAATTTGTAACTAACTCTAGAAATCCATTTTTTAAATCAAAAAGAAAGGTTAGAATTTAAGGATAATTTCCTTGAACAAATATCCGTGACACAAAGTTAAAACTAAGATTTTTTTTTCCCTACAACCACATTCTTAGTACTTGCAATTATAAGATCCATGTTCCTCATTGATTATCTAATTTTTTTAACCTCAACAAATATCGTTATTTTCACCAAATTCATCAAAGTCATAAAACAAAAAGTTTCATACTTATTCCAATGGAAGGCCTTATATCGCTTATAAAGCCTAACATACTCCTTGAAATTGTGAACATTAAAAAGTAAGAATCCAAAAAATCAAGCTTGACTCTTTTCATTATCCCAAATATCATAATTGAAAAAACTTAAATTACTTCCAATTTCAAAAAGACTCCAAGAATTCATACATCAATCAATAAAGAAATTTAAATCTTAATTCTAGTATCACAACCAAATACTAAGAACTAATTAATAGTTTTTCAAACCATAGAAAAACATCAATCACTTTCTTATATTCTAGCTGTGCCTCAAAAATCATATTCCTTAGAAAGTCAAGTTATCATTAAAAATACCAATTACCTTAAATCCATCAAACATCATTAATATATAACCCTCATTCTCCAAGAAAACAAAATATCAAAATGAAGATCTAAAACTATCACCAAAAAGAAAATTCCGTAAAATAAACCTACGAAATTCCCAACTTAATTCTCAATGCCACAAAACCAACTTATGAACTTAATTCTCAACAACTTGTTCCACATAAGATCACCAAAATGCATCAATCAAAATCTTAATTTCTAAGAAAATGATAACATATCTAAGAAAAAAGTCAACTCCAAATGCACAAATCCCAATAACCATCTTTCAATGTAACATTTAATCTTGAAGGTTCTTAAAGAATTTAAACCATCTTGATCTCCCAATTGTCATTGGTAAACTTGCTTTCCTTATGCATTTTAAGTCAGCCAAGGAGATTCTAAGGTTCTTTATCTTTGTGTCATTAGCTAGGTGACACTAGAGAATGAATAGTTTAGTCTGATGATCACCTCCATTGATCGATACCTCTGCTTGAGGGCGTTGATTGTATCCTATTGCTAGATGAAACTTCAATAGTTAGTCCTCATTGATAATCCTGTCTTTTAGCATCTTTAGCTTGTTGATTAGAAAAGCTAGATTCATGAACCATCATATTGTCATATGCCAAAGGAAGATACCATTAAAGTGGTTAAACTATTCATAATAGAAGCTTCCTTCAATTCTCAAGGTCTACTATGTTATCTATCATAGTTGCCACATGCAACTCGAAAATCACTCCTATATCATGACCTTTGGTACTGACTACTATCATTGTTCATTGATTGTTAACTTAAGCTCTAATTCTGACCCCTTATTTGAGTTACACCGACTTTAGAACAATGTGTGTCCCTTTTAAAACTTCCAACGGCAAAAGATGTAGAAATGTAGCCATCTATTAGACGAAGCCTGAATAAGTTTAGAACAGTGTGTGTCTCTTTTAAAACCTCAAATGGCAAAAGATATAGAAATGTAGCCATCTCTTAGACGAAGCCTGAATAAACATGGCTAAAAAATGTACCAATAAAAGATCGTTGCTTTGATATGTGTATAACTATCTGCATATTGACTTCCAAGGCTTCATTTCTTAGAAACTGGTACTAAGCGTGGGCTGCTTTTGAGAGATTTAACTATATTTTAATTAGACCATCCAGAAACTTCTGCCTCTTTCCTGTATAGTATGGAATCACACAAGGACAATTCTAATAATTCTCTAAACCTTCTCTTGTTCTTTGGCATTATCATATTGCCCTGTGTTAACCTTTTAATTCTTTCCTCTTTATTTCTCTATAGGTTGGAATTGTTCACGTGTATGATGCTAATCGTCTGTTCAATCATCCATCGATCTTTAGCTTCTACCTTTGTATAAGGCTAGCTATTTCAACCATGTCTTAATAAGGGCATACAATGCTTCCAACTAAGATCTTTTCTATACCTGCTAGCCAAGATAAAACTACAACAAAGTTTATAACACTATTAAAGCTCACAGCACTCAGTCCCTTGGCATGTACTGCGGAAGGCCTAGATGACTCATTATTACTCATAACCTGAACTAGATGCTCAACAATATTGTATTCATAGACTAGCTTTTAAGAACATTCAGCTGATACTTATTTGAAACTATGCCTATCTCAGCCTTACTGCTTCATGGAGAAATTTTATACGAGAGGATAAAAAAAATATAATTATCTTTAGAAAACTAACAGATGAACGTAATAGAGGATGATTTGAACAGCAATGCACAACCTCCAAAAAAATTTAGAACCTAGAGGTCTGATACTAATGGAATCTCACTTAAATTGTGGACTACCAATGCATGAATTATAAAATAATACCTCAATATATAAAGACAAATCCATAATAGCATGCAAATCCACAACAATAGTCAATATCTACAGTCCATTATACTACAAGTCATTACTATACATATATAATAGGGTAACTACTATGTCCATAATTTAGGTTAGAGCATTGTAAGATTATTTGTAAAATGAAGTAATACAACTAATGTGAATAAGTCCAAAAAGATAAAGATAAATAGGGAAGAATAAATACTGCTACTACTACGGAAAACATAGAATAACAAACGATGCACAAGAGAGACTATCTGCTAAATTGCTTGGACCTAGGAGAAACAATTTAAAAACAAATAAAATATGAGAGAAAGATATCTTAGTGAGTGACATAGTACAATAGAAAAAAAATATTTTATTTCTATAAATCTTTTTCTTAAGATCTCTCATTCCGCTATTTTAAAAGGATCCATGTTTAAAATTCATATCACAAAACCTAACTTATACCCCAGATCAATACCATAAAATTGATGCTTAAATAGTATAAATCAACGACCATTAAAATATTATAAACTAGATTATTCATGATTTAAATATTAAGCATAAAATAGTGTAAACATAATTTCATTAAATAATTATGAAATGTGCAATAAAATCATAAATATCAACAAACTGACAATGTGCTCAGAAACATAAGTAATGTACCGTACGATATATCTAGCGTTGTCAAGTAGTGCATAGCATCTTGGAATGTCAAGTGGTGCATGGTATCTCGAAGTAGCAATGAACAATAAAAGAAAAGAAACTTCTAGGATGAACCCACCTCACGACCCTTAATGTCCTGAAGGCATCGTGGATTAGTATACAAAAGGTATCGTGCCCATAAAGAACTTTTGAAATGAACCTACCTCACGACCTTTAGCCTATTAAAAGTATCGTGGCAAACCTGTGCATTATTATATAATATTGAGCAGGGCACTGGTACTATATGATATATTGATTAAAAAAAACATTAATGTATATTCATAAACAATCTTTTTAAGATCATACTTTTCATACTTTCCATTTTTCCACAAACAAATATTGTACTATAAATTGGAATTTAATATTAAAACCCAACCATTTATTCAAATATTTCAAAACTTCCAAATCACCATTTTAGTTCAAAATACAAATACTAACAGTGAAATATAGATCATCATAAACCAATTTTAAGCACCTTAAAATATAGAACACTTCCTCAAAATCAAATGTTTTTCAAAACAACTAATCCATCAATTTAATTGTCAAATTATTGAAATGTCAAATTCACAAGTTTACTATGAACTCATTTGAATTTAAAATCATTTAAAATCTTATTAGAAGTTACATCAAATGATAACACATATGTAACATTTATATATGCATATAATAACTATTCAAATCAATTCATCTATATAACATATTTTAACTATATTTATTATACTAGCATGCCCAAAATCATTTAAAAACATAACAACTTACATATGCTGCTGATGTTCACACCTGCTCCTCCCGAGAGTCGCTTCCAAACTTAATACGGATGCCTATAATATAATAAAATATTCCTGAAGCTCTAATAAATTAAACTCCAGGCATGTATTAATGTCTTA
The DNA here is from genome assembly GCF_031755915.1 of Ziziphus jujuba. Classification (NCBI taxonomy): domain Eukaryota; kingdom Viridiplantae; phylum Streptophyta; class Magnoliopsida; order Rosales; family Rhamnaceae; genus Ziziphus; species Ziziphus jujuba. The sequence goes on from NC_083384.1 coordinate 14,783,214, forward strand.
AAATAATTTATAAACCATAAAATTTTATAAATTGGAAATTGACTAGTTCAGTTGTACCGCGAAACCTAAGGATCCAATACTCAAAATTTGAATTTTTCACTCAAAAGTCAATTTTACAAAATTGAACCTTTCAATGAGTCCTATTAATATTTCATTATACTATATCCAACTTCAATTTTATCCACTTTGTCCAATTTTGTTTAAACACATTTCAATTTTATCAAGTATTTAACTAATTAACCCTCAAATGGAAAATTATCAAATAATTTCTAAAATTCATAAACTTTATATCAACAAAAAGCCCAGGAGATGAGGAATACATTGGTGTGCTCACCTTGGCCCAAAAGTTCAGCTGATGGCTGGAAAACTCGTCGAAAATTTGACCAAACTTCTCGTTGATGGATCTTTTAAACGATAAGGAATTTTGGCAAACTTTGTCCGAAAATGGATTCTAAAGATCCAAACTAGAGGTGAATGGTGTATGGATAGAGCTAGAATGGTCAAAAATTTGTTGAAATGTTGGAAATTCATGGCTTGCTTTCGCCAGTATCGAATGCCCAATTTGGGTGGTCAGTAGTGGCTTGATATGAAATTCCACTGCTGCAGTCACCGGGTGAATGTAGATCAATTCACCTAGACAATTGTCAAATGGTGGTCACCTAATTTCGGTGTTAAATAGGTCACGAATCAGTTGGGATCGGGTTCCACAGATCTGGGATGATTTTTTAAAGGTTTGGTGTGACGACAAATGTGGGCGGGGACAAGCCACTGATAGGCTACCTTGTGTTCAATCCCACATTGCCTAGGTGTAGATCACGGGATGATTCAAATGTAATAATAGTCACAATCGTAACATCGAGGTCATTTCAGAGTGGTTGGCTTCAGGATTCGAAAGAACTCCAAAATTAAATGTGCTCAGGCAAGAGCAATTTTAAAGTGCATGACCTCTTGGAAAGGTCTAAATTAAAAGTATTTAGATAGGAGCAATCTTAAGATGGGTGACCTCTTGGGAAACTCTAAATAGGTGACCTCCTAAGAAGTTCTAGACAAAAAACTCGATACCAAGTGCGGTGGCTAAACTGGGGATAATATCGATAGAGAGTGACAAATCCATCAATGGAGATGGGGTGTTACAAATGGTATTAAAGTTTGTACCCGATTAGAAATATGCCAACGAGAATTCTGGGCCTTAAAAGATGGATTGTGATGACCAATGTGGGCAGATCTAAGGCATTGGCAAGCTATCTGGTGTCCAATCATACATGGCTTAGGTATCAATTACGGGATAATTCAAATGTAATAATAGTCACTCTCATAATGCTGAAACCTTTTCAGAGGGATTGCCTTTAAGATCTGAAAGAATTACAAAGTTAAGCATGCTCAGACAAGAGCAATCTTATGATGGGTGACTTTCTAGGAAGTTTTGAACAAAAAAAATTCTCATACAAAGTGCAATGGCTAAATTGGGGACAATATCTACAAAAAGTGACAAGTCTGTCAGTGGAGTTGAGGTGTTGAATTTAAGGAATTTTAAGGCATTTCTTGCTTTGGTCGCTGTTTGGCACATTTCCTAACATATATATAGGGCCTTGGGCTACTAATATATCAAAATCCGAGACTGGTTTTAGCACTGATATAATATTTACATTTAAAATTTCTTAAAAACATAATTTTTTAATTTAACACAGAATTAGGCATGCCACCAATTTATGTATTTATATCGATAAACTCTACACAATGGTATAAGAGTCAAAGCTAAAATCTATTCTTAAATAAAAGTCAAACTTGATCACACTTAAAAGTCCAATTTGGTCAAACTTCATCAATCAATCAAAAATTTTAAATTTTAGGTGTTTTTTGGGGACAAGTTGTTATAGGTTATGTATACCGTGCTATTATAAGATAGATGAAAAAAAACATTAATCCATGTTGTATAAACCAAACGAATGTATTTCTCTTGCAAACATATACGGGTCAAGCTAATATTGTTCAAGCTACATATACTATGCTATTAAAGGATGATGAAAAAAATCATATACCTAGATTGTATAAACAGACGAATGTATTTTCTTTGATAAACGTATACGAAGTGAACTAATATCGTCAACATGTATATTGTACAATTAAATTTTGATTAAAAAGAACATTAACTCAAGTTGTGTAAATTGAGCGAATATATTTTCTTCGATAAACATATACACGAGTAGACTTATATTGTCCATATTTCATATACAACATTATTAAAGATAGATGGAAAATGCATTAACCTGAGATGTTAAATTGAACAAATGTATTTTTCTTCTTAAACATATATTGGGCGTACCCAAATCTTATATATGATGTATATTGCACTACCAAAGACATATGAAAACATAATTTAGCAATTCATTATGGGAAATGAACGATGGAGGAAATCCATGTGGCTTAAATCAAGTAGATGTGGGGTGAGGCACACAAATAGTGCGAACCAAGGATACAAACAACAACAATAAAATAACATCCCAAGGCTAAGGAGTTCAAGTGGTGCTTGATGAACACTTCGATAAAAGAAGATTAGTGGATTTGAATGAGTGAGGAGATCAAAATTTTTTATTCAAATTATGGTAGCTGTATTGAAAAGCATGGCTGTAACATCCGGCCTTCATTGCTGGACCTGTCACTTTCTACCAATATTGTTCCCAATTTAGCCACCACAATCAATATAGGTTTTTTTTATTCCCAATTTAGCTACCATATTCAGTATGCATTTTTTTTTAGAGCTTCCCAGGAGGTCACCCATCCTTAGACTATTGTCATGCCTGTGAGTGTGTTACATAATTGGAGGCAAGAGTTCATGAAGTGGAGACTTTCTGAAGTAAAGCCACTTCGTGTCTTCATGCTAGAAGATGTTTCAAGGTTTTAACTAGTTTTTGTCATTTTATTTATTAATGCTTCTATAAAACTAATAATGATTTTTTCATTTTTGCCATTTTTGTCACTGTTCTTGGAATACTTGTTTATGTTCCTACTGGTAATTGGTAGAAAATGACGAACTCTATGATTGGAAAGTAAGTCTTAAGGCTATTATGGCTCCAAGTAATGACCACAGTTCATCACACATCTAATTTTATGATTTTGGTTTAGGAATTTGATAATTTCACTTCAGGCTGTTCAACTGCATTTGTAAACTTTATTAGCTTAGTATGATTATAGGTATAACATATGACATACCTGTTTCTTTGATTTTGATTGATTGTCTTTCTATGTTTATGTATATATATTCATATATAATATCTAGATGTGAGGGGTTTATTTTCCTTATATCATATTTTGGGGTCATAAAATATATTTTTATTTTACTTTTGTATATATATATTTATATTTATATGTTATTAAATTTGAATTTAGAGGTTTTATTTGACAAATCATTATTAATTGAGTATTTTATAAAATTCTAGGTTTAGATGCTTATGTTTAATTAAAATAATTTCATTTATTGGTTTATTGTTTTAATTGCCGATTTACTGTTCTTGTGAACTTTAAATTATTGCATTGGTTATAGAATTAAAAAGATATTAGTTTATGTGATTTCTTTTTAAATGCTTCCATGCTTTAATTTTAACTATAATCTATGTTCGAACTACAAAATTATTTATCATTAATTTTAGTTTTGGTAAAATAATTATATTAACAAAACATGTCTATTTATTTATATATATATACATATATATGTGTGTGTGTGAGTGTATATAATTAAGTAAATGTATACGATTTTGCAATATTATTTGTTTGCCTATTTTGATTTATTTATTTATACATTAACTTATGAGTTAAGAAAATCTAATTCTAGTAATAATTATTATGTTTTAAAAATAATTCTTCACTTATGGTTTGTAAATGGAAATGAGGAAAATCAGTATTTTTATATATCTATGTATGTGTATATATTTATATATATGTGTGTATATGTGTTTAATTAAATATATGTGTATGATTTTGGTAAGATTATCTAATTAATTATTATTTATTTATTAATTTAAATGTTGATTTTTAAAGATCAAGAATTTTAAAAGTATTTAATATTAAGATGATTTTAATGTGGCCTACTTTCTTAAAATATTATATTGAATTTCGATTAGTACTTAAATGTGTAAAGTTACGTTTGGTTTTTATTTTTTTATTTTTTTATGGTATTTATAAGATTATTCGTTATTTTTTAAAACTTATCATATTTCTTATTTTTATTTGTTTATTGTTATTTATTTATTCATCTCTTTATTTATTTATTTATTCATTTAGTTATTTGTTTAAACCATTTATTTACTATTTTAAAAGGTAATTGTGAAGAGTTGAGCTCCTTTTTTTCTTCACAATTTTATGTTTATGTACGATTAGTTGGTTTATAGGTACACCATATAGTACCAATGTTCTCGATATTCATGTAATTGATTGTAGCATGCAGGTCATTGATAAGTGAGTTTTAGCTCACTTATTTAGTCTTCTATAGCTTAATTATTTGTAACCATTTATGGTTATTATGATATGTTTTTATGTACTTGTGTAGGTGAGCTCTATAGTGAAATTAATGATAATTTTCATGGTTTTTAAAGCTTTAGGGATCACCTTGGAGAGGAAGAAGGCTCACCATACCTAAACCAAGTCAAACATGCCACCTGACTTTAGTCAAAATGTAGCTTTAATGAGAGCATACGCAAAGCATATGCTTTTAGTGTAGAGATTTGTATGTGCGAATCATGTGACCTAATTTAAAATAGGTATATGAGAGTCATATGCATATCGAGGACCTTTTGATCTTGATTTAATTTTTGGAATTAACTAAAAAACCTAAGGTTTTAGAGATTCTTTGAGGGGGCTTTCTTGGGTGGTTGGGTAGGAAGAAAGGAAAAAAAGGAGAGCAGTACACTCAATTTAAAGAGAGAAAGAGCTAAATCTAGAGAGAGAAAGCTTAAGCTTGTAAGAAGATTGAAGATTGAAGGGATTCCTCTACAGGATTCCTCCTCCTTTGAGTTTTCTCTATCTCTTATCACTCTCTAAATTATATTTGGATATATATTTGACATGGGTTCAATAATAGATATACATTCTATTTTGGATTTGGTTTATATTTTGTACGTGGATTGCTAGATTTATTATCTAAGATATTGATGGAACTTTTATTTGAATTGTAATTGAATGATGGGTTGATTACTATTGTGCAATTCTATTCTTGTATTCCTTGGATTTAATGTTATAATACCTCTAATTAGATTGGAAATCAATTGGTTATTGGATAGATCTAGGAATTTCCTCCTTTGGAAAGTGTTATTTAATGGATTTGTCACTAGGATTACACAAGCTATGTTTTAATTTAGGAAGGGATTCTTGAATTTCCACTAATTATCCGTAGATTCTAATTTTTCTAGGGATACAAAATTGGATGTAATTAGAAACCCTTTCATTAGAATTAAGGATAGAAATCCAATAGTAATCACCTAAAGTTCAATTATGAAAAGAATAAGAGGGAACTCAATATCCTAGAGCTTTAGGTTATAATATTTACCATTTCCATTACTTGTGTGTGTTGTTTCTCTTGATTTCTTGTCTTACTACTTTAATTAAATTTTAATATTAGTTTTAATTTACGTTTTCACTAGTTTTTAGTCAAACTGGGTGCCTAAATAGAAAGAATTAATCAATAATTTTGGTACTTAGCAAAGTTTCGAACACTGCTCGAGGGAATGATATTCGCTCATTACTTTATTACTTGTGTGGCTCGTATACTTGCGGAAATAAAGCATAAGTTATATTTAGTTGTCATTTGTGAACTATGGTGAGGGAGGACAGATAGGTAATTTGTAGCGATGGCATTAGCTGTCAGGACCTGTCCAGAATTCCTTCCCCGGAACCCTAGACAAGCCCTGATCCCAGGGAAACCCTACCGGACCCTCCAAAGGAAAATCCGGCAGAGCCTCCCCTAAGGGATGGATTTACCACAAATTACCTGCACTGAAAACACACTTCTATACTCATCCCCTTATTCCTCCCGCAAACTACAAATTGTTCCACAAGTTTCAGCACTTCTCAAAAACAACAACAGTCCAATGCATAAATAAAACAGAAGTATCCCAATAGTATACAGAGCTTTAAGAAGTGCTAAACAACAGAAATACAACAAGGCTGAAAGAAATAATACACTGAAATAAAAGAGTATAGAAGTACTTCTTGAAACACAACAGCAGCGGAAAACTTGGTTCGCTCCGGAAGAACGTCTATCACCACTTGCACCTAAGGGAACAGAATTTAAGAGTGTGAGATGCTAATCATCTCAGTGAGTAACCCTAACTACTGAACACCTTTAGTGATAATAAAATAATAGTAATAGCAACTAAGGAATAGAACAAATATCAACAATTAATAAATAAATAATAATAACTGTTGGAAAATAATAATTTCTCTCAAAACTCTTACCAATCGCTCAGTTTGAAATGTTCCCTTTTTAAAACCTTTTCGCAAAACCCAGTGTGCATACCTCCCGAAAACCAAGGGATTAAATAATTTAACAAACAACAATTAAATAAATAAATACCCCAAATATAATTAAAATGTAATAAATTATAATAAATAATTTTAGAACACCTTTGGGGTTTAAAACATTATTTGCAATTTACACCGACGCACCACACCATATACCGGTGATGCCCTCCGATACCCAGCGTCCCGAGCACCGACTGGTGGGGGGTTAAAGAGAGAAACCTGCAACGGCACTTCGGCGTCCCGACAGTACCGCTGCTGAAACCATCAACCCGGCCAAGGAGGGGGGCGGCTGTGCGCAATAACAAACTTGCCTGCCCACGGTCCAATGGCAACTCACGGGTGAAGTAATAACCGCGCGCTAAACCACATAATACCTGCGCGCTACCACGTGTCCATACACCATACACCAGAACACCAATACTGTATGAGTGCGTCTAAAAATAAACAATATTAACCAACCGTACCGTTTTCCAAAATTACCGTGGGAAATATATTAAATTATCACACTTACCATCCCACACATTTTTATTCAACCAGACCGGTACGAAACAGCGATAATAACAAACCATAATTTTCTCGAAATACGAGATGCAACCATAAAAATACCGCAGGAATAATTTATAAAATTTAAACAAATATTTTCGCAAAATATTTAACCCAATTATGCCCGGAAAAAAAATCAAATTTAAAACCACGTACAAATACTACCAAAATACACTTTGCTCATGCATAATAAATAAATTAAACCAAGATAAAACCACAAATAAACCACACCACATGAGCATAAATTTAAATATCAATTTAAATACCAAATAAACATAATTAATTGCCCAAAATAATTTTTGAAGGTGGGTCACTCACCTTGAGCACGCAAATCAACTAAGATCCTCCTCGGGATCAACTCCGCCACTCGTACGCGCACCTAAACAACCACAGTGCACCAACCAAAAATATTAATATTTTATTCGGGTAATTCCCAAATGGGTACCCAGGGAGCGAACACCAAACAATATCTAAAGGTTACGAGTTATATACCGAATCGAAGCTTGCATGATGAGGATCACGGATTCGGTCTTACTTTCCGGTGATCGGACCCGACGGGGTCGGAATCTCGCCGGAAAGCTTTTCGGGTTTTGGCTCCGCAATTCTCCCAAACCCTCGCGAATTGGCAGAAACGGATGCCGGATTCAGGTTCAGGAGGTCGAACACAGTAGACTAGAGCCGGTCGGGAAACTGGGTACTCGCCGAAACAGTACTTTCCGGCGAGCCGCCGTGGTCACCGGCAGCCGTCGCCGGCAACGGCGCGTGCGGTGGCCGTTGGCCGTGATTTTTTGCAGATTTGTAGATCGTGGGGAGAGCAATCCAACGGGACCAGCGGTGAGGAAAAAGGAGGCCGGACGGCGGAGAAATCACGGTTTGAAGATTTCCGGCCCCTCACCGGAAAACGCTCCGATCCCGGCGCGTCGGTGGTCCGATGGCCGTGAAATTTGGTGGGTCGGCCGAACATGAGGAGAGGATGAAGGCTAGTAGGCGCGTGTGGCCGGAAAATGGCCGAAAATGGGTCGATCGGCGGTGGCCGACGGTGGAGGGAAAAACTCGCCGCCGATCTTCGGACGTCCGATCCGGGCGCGCCCGGCGGCCGATCGCTGTGAAAATTGAAGGTTTTGCCAGAAATGGGGAGGGGAACCTTGCTGGCCGGCGCGTGTATTGTAGATCGGTCGAAAAATTTGAAAAATTCCGGTGGCCGTCGGACTCTCTCTCTCTTTCTCTCTTTCTCCCTTTTCCCCGAGAATTTTATCCAATAAAAGCCACTGTGTGGCACTGTTCATGCCACGTGGACCAATCAGAAGTTGACACATGGCATTTCACTGTTCATCGACTCAAAAACATTAAAATATTACGCTATCTGGCAAACTTCAAACGTCCATAACTTTTTAACTGGATGTCCGTTTTAAGCGTGCCGCTAGTCTGTGAACTCGTATCGACGAGCACTTCACGACCATGCACAAGTCAAAGCTCATTTCCCCATAAATAAAAAGTCAACTCCGGCACCCCTTGGACAGTCTGGACCGTAACTTGTTTTGCTTATAACTTTCAAACCGTAGCTCCGTTTTCGATGTGCTACCAGTCTACGAACTCGGGGCATCGTGCACTGCGCCACGGTACCCTGGTCAACTCGAAAATTCCAACTGGAGCAAAAAGTCAACTTTTGACCCACTCGGTCAACGGTCAATCTCGGTCAACGTGCACGGATTCCGGTGCAATTTGGGACAGGGTGTTACATTAGCTACCTTCCTCGTGGCTGAAGAACAATACGTTTAGCTATTTCTATAAGCATTAACATGAGCAAATGTTAGCCACCTCCTTAGTCATAGAATGGTAGATTATTTAGCACTAGCATTTTTAGGATGCTAAAAAGGACGTGTACATGTTCTCCTCTCCCTCCTTCTGTAAAGTGATATTTGGGATACCAAACATTACCTAGCAATATTGGTGTATTATATGGTACGTCAAATGTCCTTTTAATGTGTATATGTATATTTATATATATAGATATATATTATGTTATGTGTTAGGTCTACCATACTATACTGGAGTAGCAACTCATTTCGGCTCATAAACAGGTTGGATAATATCTCTGCAGTTTATGAGATAAGTGGATTGGATAGTCATTATGGGCAACCATCTCTGGCCATACTGGTAGTAGTATATTTACATTTGACCAGTATCATGGAACCATACCTTGGTATATCATATAGTATATAGGGTATATTAGCTTTCGAGCAAATAATTCAGCTTTCAAGTAGGTAAGTTCACCTTTGGGTAAGCATATTAGCCTTTGAGCAAGTGTATTATCCCACGAACAGGTTACTCAAATATGTCGAAAGATTGTATATATATTTATACTAATGTATATATATATATATATATATATAGTGAAAATATAAATTTATATTAATGCTAGATAGTGATGATGTTATCAAAATTATCGTTAAGACATCAACTGTTAAATTTAAAGTATTGTTTTTATACATGTATTCTAATATAATTTATTTTATTTAAACATATTTTGTAATTTATTATTTTTTAACAACATAAACTCATATCTGCATATTTTCTGGATGTTGGGGTGTGAGTTGTATGTTTAGAGTCTTGACATAGCAACTATGAAACAGTAATTTATCAAAGACTTAACTAATTTTTCTTGCATCTTTTTAATTTTCGTCTTCCTTTTTATAGCACAACTATAGTTGATTTTATTAGAAACCATAGAAATACGTAACTAAGACTGACAGGATCCGCCCTGAGAACCTTTCCAGGATCCCCCGCGTGGCCCCGCCTAGTGAAGTTCCATTGGAGAATCCTTAGAGAATATTCAATGGAACCTCATCTTAAAACGTGGACAACAAATACAAGCGATAACAATAATACCTCAATATGTATATAAAAAAAATGAATAAATCCACAACAGCGTAAAGTCTACAACCGGCCTACTATACTACAGGCCATAACTACACACATAAGTACCATGATCTCTACTAAGTCCCATATCTAAAATCAGAGCATTCTAAGAGTATCAATGAAGTATAGGAGTACAAATAAATAATAAATAAATCCAAAAGATAACAGTAGATAAAGAAAAGATAAATACGGTTGCTGTCGTGGAAGGAACAAAACGATAAGCTGTGCGCGAGGTAGACTGCTACTAGATGCCTGGGTCTAGGTGAACGAATTTAAAACAATAAAACATGAGATAAAGAAATCTCAGTGAGTGGCATAGTATATAGAAAAATAATAATTTATTTCTGAAAAATCTTTCTCTCAAGACCTCTCGTTCCACTCGTTTGAAAAGTTCCCCATGTAAAAATCATTTCACAAAACCCAAACTTGTATCCCAATTTACTATATCATAAAACCGATGCTCAAATATAAAATGGACGATCATTGTAATATTATAAAATGTCTCAAATCAAGATATAAATATTTGAGCATAAAATATAATAAATTCAGTTCCACCAAATAAATATGAAAAATGCAGAAATCACCATAATGTTTGTAAATCAACAATATGTTCAAATGTACACAATGTACCAAACGATGTACCAATCTGTAACCCATGGGAGACACCCATCTTACGACCCTCAATATACGACAGGTGTCGTGGAAATATCAATTAACCGTCGGGACGTACCCAACCTCACAGTCCGTGGCAATAATAAACCGTCGGATAAATCCGACCTCACAGTCCGTGGTAATAATAGATAACCGTTAAATGAAACCAACCTCACGGCACCATGGTAAACCTAGCGCGTTGTAATATAATACTAAATCAAACTCTGGTACTATATGGTACATCAATTTAAAATAACCGATACAGTATCTTACCGTATCATAAATCATAATTTAATATTCACGCTCAACCACTTGTCTAAATATTTCCAAAAAAACTTCAAATCATGATTTCTTACTAAAATAAGAAAATACCACAGTGAAATATATTCACCATAAACCGATTTTAAGCATCTAAAAATTTATCAAATATTTGAACATGCTTAAAATCATAAAATATTTTAATATGCTTTCTCAAATCGATTAATTTCCAAAGTGATTTAAAACCTCAATTCAAATACCAAAATATTTAAATACCACAAGTTCATTCGTGAACTCATTAGAATTGCCAAACGTTTAAAATATTGACAAAAGTCATATAAAATGATAACATATATATGTAAAAGCAGATCCTCATGCATCCATAGAATGAGCATTCAAATCAAACGATAGGTATAAGTAAAATACTCAAACCACATATATATATTATACTATATACCCAAAACATTTTTAAAACTAATAACCACTCATAGTACTGTAGATTCTCACGCCTGCTCTTTTACAGGATCGCCTCTAAGCTCAACTCAAGTGCCTGTAATATAATAAAATATTCCTCAGGCTTCAAACAACTAAACCAGAGACACTTGTATAACCCAAATGTCTCAAAATGATTTACAGTACTACAAAATTGCATAAATTGGACACCGGACGGTCTAATTATACCGTGTGTAATTAGGATCCGGTATCCAAAATTGGAGATTTTTACCTAAAGCTTAATATTACAAAATCGAACCACCTAATGGGTTCTAATAATATCCAATTTCACTAATTCAACTCCAATTTTAACTAATTTGACCCATTTTGTCCAAACACAGTCCCCAACTTATCTGAAAATTAACTAATTAATCCAAAAGTGGAAAAATTATCAAACGACCTCCAAAATTCACAAACTTTATATTGACGGAAAGCCCAAGAGACAAGGAACTCATCAGTATGCTCACTTTGGTCCAAAGTTTCCTCCGGTGGCCAAAAAACACTGTTGAAGCATTGGCCGAACTTCCCATTGTCGAATCTTTTAAACGGTGAGGAATTTAGACAAAATAACCACGGAAATGAGTTCAGAGAGGTCAAAAATAGTGGAAAAGGTGTATGGGTTGGCCTGAAACAGCCAAGAAATGAGAAAATTTGGTGACCCACCTCGCCGGCTGTCGCGGACTTCGCCAGCCCGATCTGGGCACGTTCGGCCACTTCTTATCATGAAATTTCATGGCTGAGCTCACCTTCAAGTGACCTTTCTAGTTGGATAGAGCATGTAAATGGTGGTTGGCTGGAAATGGGCAAAACGGCGATAACCCGGTTCTACGGTAAACGGGTCGAAATGACCCAGTTCGGACCTACGGGTCTGAGGAGAAAATTTCTCGGGTTTTGGGGAAGAAATGGGTATTTTGGGCTTTTTTCCTGTTTGACACACTTACCTAGGTTTATATAAAGCCTTGGGTCACTAACACACAAAAACTGGGGACTGGCTTGGACACTGATTTAAAACTTATGCTTAAAACTTCTCAGAACCATAACTTTTTATCCGTAAATCAGAATTTGGCATGCCTCCAGTCTATGAACTCGTATCGAAGAGATCTATACAATGGTACCTCAGTCAAACCAAAAATATTGGCTATTGAAAAAGTCAACTTGAACCCATATATTGTTCTCTTGGTCAAACTTAGTCAAACTTAGTCAATTTGGTCAAACTTGTTTAATCATGTATATTTTTTGGTACGGGGTGTTACAAAGACTAAGAAAATGAAAATTATATAATGCTAAGGGAGATAACAAAGATTTTTCAGACATATGAATTTATAAGAAATTCTTATATAATTGAGTTTGAATAGTGAAGAATTTATTGAAAGGGACTATGAAGGACAACCATCTATAATCGTTAGATTATGCAAATCATGTAAATTTCATGACTGTCAATGTTGTCCCTTACAATTCATCTCCATAATTCTCTCAGTATATCAAAATTGCTTATATAATATTTTGTTTTATAGCCGTTCATTTCTCGAATGATTCTAAAGTTTGTTTTTTTTTTTTTCTTTTTTTGGTTTTTGTAAATCTAGAGGTTAAGATGTAAAACATGCACTGCAAGATATTGGGGATTCACGTCCAAAAATTCCACTAAAGTTCGTTTGTCATTTGATATAACTGTGGTAGGTGAATAGTAGCTAAAAAATATGTGGCGTAATCATGACTGTTTATCTTTAATACTACTAAATTTGGTGATGGAGACTACCAATTTAACCTTTTCAAAATGCAAGTTTCCCATCTCATATTCTCTCCCACATTGTCTATAACAGACTTTTTCAAACTCATTTCTAGATCTCTTTGTTTTAATATTTTCCTTCATTCACCAAATATTTTCCTCCTTTATTGTTTTTTTTTTCTTTTTTTTGGTTAATATCTTACTTATTTATAATCAAAATCTCTTAATAAAACTACATTATTTATCAATATTTTTCAGCATTATAATACCTTTTTAACATAATAATTATCTACAATTGTGATACTTATTTGTATAGAAGTTGACTTTTTTAATCCTAATTATGATTCTGTAATTTTTTTTCTTCTAGTTTTCCATTTATTTTCCCTGATTATCCTTAATATTAACTTTTCATATATATATATATATATATATATATATATATATGTTTCTCTTTTACCTCAAGTAGTATGTTACTTTATTTTAAATTGATTTTGCAACGTATGTGAATGCCAAAATACCTTTGCAAGTGTATTAAAATCATATTTCTCCTATTAAAAAAAAAAAACTTTTACAAAAAACAAACAAAAAATATTTAACTCTACTAGGTTTTGTTAATATTCTAATTAATGGAAAATAATATAAAAAAAATTGCATTTTCTATATATATTTGTATATTTTCAATTTATCAGCTAAAAAGTAATTGATTAGCATTATATAATGGTAACATCTTTGAAAATTTTTCTAGGTCTGCCACTAACAATTACTAGTATCTTTAATGGTTGATTGTAGATACAATTAGTCAAATAAGATCAATGAATGAATTTGGTCTCAACTATTCAAATCACAACCACCAGATGTGGTTTCAATTATTAGTATCATGGATATTACAGAGCAAAGTTTTCATGAAAGACTTGTGAATCTTAAAAGATATAAGGCAAGAAAAGAGAAACAGTGAACAATCTCACATCATTTGTGAAGGAAATGGTGAAGTGATATATAAGTGTGGATACTTCTCCAACTTGTATGGGGCCTTTTGGGTAAGAAAGTGGGGTTGGGGCCAAAACAAAACCACACAGGTTGTATATAATGAAGATAATATCATACTAGTAGAGCGGTTCATGGACTTGGATTTTGACAAAATACTATCAAAGTTGGACTTTAATTGAAATTGTGTTAGTGAGGACACTAAACCCGAAAAGGGTTGCATTGTAAGACCTTAGAATTTTAAAGTTAGTAAGGCAAGAAAATGTAAGATCAATGAGCAATCCCACATCACTCAAAAAAGAAATGGTGAAATGATATGTGTGGACACTTTTCCTGCTAGAATGAAGCCTTTTAGACAAGCTAGTGGGGTTTGGGTCAAAACAAAATCATATTGCCTAGATCGAGAGTAAACAATATCATAAGAGTGAAGCAAGTCATGATACTTTGGAATGTAATTCAAATAATGATGGTTATAACCTATATGTGAACCATCAGAGCTAAAGCCCAATCAAAAGTGTGTCAATGAAAATGTTGGGACTTAATAGGATGGATTGTAAGAATTGTAAGCCTTGAAGGATGCAAGGTAAGAAAGAACAAGATTAGTAAACAATCTCACATTACTCCAAAAGGAAATGATGAGGTGATATATAAGTCTAGGCATTCAGAACTCAAGAAGGAAATGGTGAAGTGATATATAAGTGCAAACAATTCTCTCATTAGTATGAAACTTTTAGATAAGCCAGTGAAGCTTAGGCTAAAATAAAGCCATGTAGACTAAACTCAAAAAAGACAATATCACACTAGTGGATGGGTCATGGATCTGAGTCGTGACACTTTGGAAGTTGATAATTCAAATAATGACAGTTATAACCTATATGTGAATTAAGTGTTTCTTATTTGAATAAAACAATAGTTATGGATATCTAATAAAATCTCATGATTTTCTCATGGTTTGAACCAAGATCTTATAACGATCAAATTCAAATGGCACCTCCAACCTTCAAATATACCTCAGTTCTCACAGAACGGTATATACAAAATTCTCTATATTTTCTCCATACTAAAAACACTATACTCGCTTTCGGATTTGAGCATTTGAAATGCTTTTGGTTGGTACCACACTGATACCCTAAAAGTTTAACTCTATCTGTGGTTATAGGTTGGTGGATTATGAGCTGGTTAA
Organism: Ziziphus jujuba; assembly: GCF_031755915.1. Taxonomy (NCBI): domain Eukaryota; kingdom Viridiplantae; phylum Streptophyta; class Magnoliopsida; order Rosales; family Rhamnaceae; genus Ziziphus; species Ziziphus jujuba. The sequence continues at coordinate 14,798,483 of NC_083384.1, forward strand.
TGATACAAATTGAAAGAAATATGACATCAAATTTTTTGCATCAACAATAATCATTCAGTAACAAATTAAATATTTATCCATAGTAATTAATTTATATAGAATGAAATCTATGTACATGCTATAGATTTCATATCGTAAAATTTCATAAGTAATTTGTTGAGAAATTTTTCTATGTGATAGTACATATCATATTTAAATAATTTTTTATTTTTTTAAAAAAATAAAAGCTAAAATAGGGAAAGAAACAACTCCAAAAACCTATATGGAATACAACCAGTAATTATTATTATTATTAGTCAGTTGGATTATTGAATCTTGGGGAGAGGTGACGATGACACCATATGCCTCCTCCAAGACAATTATTATATGTAGTTTGGTGTTCTATGCAGCTGATATGGAAAGTCCCTTTTATGAAGTTGCTTATGAGTCTTTACCATATAAAACTTATATGTGAAAGCAATAACTTGTCTCTTTCTCACTATCTCTCTCTGTATAAATAATTAAGGGAAACCAGATGCAATTATATTTATATAGATATATTATATTAAATAACTTACCAATAAGTATTTATTTATGTTGTCCCAAAAAAAGTACACATTTATGTTAGCACATGGCTAAAACATGGGATTCTTTTAGGTTCTTTCTAGTTATATAGTATCATGTGAAAGAAAATACAAAGTGGTTTATTTAGGTAGGAAATCAAGTCATAGCATGTTCAAGGAACGCAAAACATATCCATATAGTGGAAAAAAAAAATGAAGAAAGAAGAAGTGATATAGCTTGTGATTGGTCCGAAAAAAGAATATATAAAGGATAGTGCTTAAATAAGTCATGAGCTTCAACTTTCAAAACTTGAAGTTCATGATATATGAGTACTATTGATATTAGCATGGGTTAATTACACGATGATTGTAACGCTCCGTCCCAAAGTACACCAGAATTTCTCTTGCGTTGACCGGGTTTGACCGTCGTTGACCAAGTGGGTCCCGTTTTGGCATTTTGATCCAGATGGAATTCTATATTGACTGAGGCACCATTACGAAGTACACATTGACCTGAGTTTGTAGACTAGTAGCACGTCGAAAACGAAGTTGCGGTTTGAAAGTTATGGGCAAAACAAGATGAAATCCAAATTGTCCGAGGGTTACGGATTTGACTTTGTATTTTTATAAACTTTTGTTTTGATTCATGTATGATTGTAAAGTACTTATTGATACGAGTTCATAGACTAGCGGCACATCTAATTTGGACATTTGGTTAGAAAGTTATAGACCTACAAAATTTTTCTAAGACAGCATTTACAATGCACTAATCCGTAACTGTGCACAGTGTCCAATGATACTATGCCATGTGTCAAAACCTGGCCAACCCATGAGTGCAAAGTGGCACCTACAGGTGTTGTTTTAATTGGTGGAAAACTGAGTGAGGTGGAGGAGAGAGAAGAGAGAGAAGGAGAAAGAAGAGAGAGAAAGAGGAGAGTGAAAAAATGGCCACCGATGGTTGACCCATTTCCAACCACCACCTTGGACCACCTCAAAATTGGCCAGCTACCCAAGTCCCATGGCCAGATCACCGACAACACGCCCAAATCGAGCCCTATTTTCGGCGACAATGTCGTTTCCTTCTCTAACCGATTTCTCCCAAACCAACCACTCTTTTTTGACACCGTCGGTCCCTTGAGTTGCCCATCCTCCAATCTACCTCATCACCAAAAATCACGGTTAGTGGTCATCTGACGTGTCGCCAGCAATGACGTTCTCCTATGACCACAGTGGCTCGCTGGAAAACCCAATTCCAATGAGTTTTCGATCACCCCACCTACACTTTCCCACTAATTTGACTTCGCTAAATATAAATCCAAGGTCCTTTTCCTTTAATTCTCAGCGGATGATGAGATTTGTAGACATTAAATTCAGAACCTTTCCAGTGAGATTCCGGCCACCACATGCCCGATTTCCAGAAGATAAGACCTGATTTGTAATCCTCGCATCATAAGTTTCATTTCGATATATCATTCTTAAATTTTGGTTAATGTTTGTATTAGCTCCCCCAGGTCCTCATGTGTAATATGCCTGATTAAAATATTAATTGAATCAATTTTGTGTAACGTTGATATTTAAGGTACGCATGTGAATTGTAGGACCGTTCCCATCGAGGATCTTGATTGATTTCCCATGCTCGAGGTGAGTGACTCACCTTCAAAATTATTTTGGGTTGATAATTATATATTTTACGTTAATTGGTTATTTGAAAAATATGTTTTGTGTGTTGGACATTCAATAAAATTGTAATATTATAGTGCCAAATTGTGATAATTTCAATATATGTGTTTCTGTCCATATATTTGGGATTTAAAGTTCTTAATAAATTATTGTTAAGTTTAGTGTTGAATTTAATAATATATGAATTTCACGTGGTTTTAATATTATTTTTGGTATGGATTGATTTTACGGATTTGAAAGAAAATATTCATTTAAATTTATTATGCATTGAAATAATTGTGGAATTTATTTTATGGTTTTGATGAATTGTGGAATTTAATTATGTATGAATTTTACATGGTTTTAATGACATATTTGATTTAAATTGATTTTGAGGATTTGAGAAAAATATTGTTTTAAATTATTATGCTTCAAAAATATATTTATGCATTTAAATATTTATAGATCTGGTTTTATGGTGTTGAAAAATTGTATATTTATACTAATGGATTTAAATTGATGGATTTTAGGTGATTGAATTATGATGATGGTTTAAAGGAAATTTGGATTTATGGATTTGAAAAGATGAGTTAAATCCAGTGGTAAATTATGAGATTTGGATACATGTGAAATTTATGATTTATTGATTTTAAATGCACCATACAGTACTGGTGTTCTATACAGTATACGTGATTATGATTATAGAGTTGTCCTATGGAATGCGACGAACCTGAAGTCTGGCAGGGTACAATACAAAATGAGCATTAGCCACCCCCTTCTATGGTCGGGATGACTATTGATAGCAGCGGTGCTGTTGGGATGCTGAATGATCGTATGCCAGTTTCTCTCTTTAACCTCCACATCAGACGGTGCTTGGGACGTTGTGTACCGTCAGGCATCACTGGTATATAGTTGGTGCATTAAGTGATTTTTTCGATACAATTTCCAAAATAAAAATGTTTTAAAAAAGTTTTTAAAATTAAAATATATTTAATTATGTTTTTATCATTTATTCATATTAATGTTTTAAAAATGCATTTTACCATGATTTTATTATTTAAATTGATTTGATGATTTAAAATGGATTTTGTTATATTTTTACCATTTATTTCAAATAGATGTTTTAATTTGATTTAAATATTTTTTTTGTTAATTAATTGATTTATTAAAGTGAACTGTGAGGGTTTTGAGGGAAAACATTATTTTCAACTAATTATTATTTATTTATTATTAAGTAATCAAGTGTATTATATTGTTATATTATTATTATATAGCAGACTGGACCACTCACTGAGATGATTAGCATCTCATTTTTTTAAATTCATTCCCTAAGCTTAGGTTAGTAGACATTGATTGTCTGAGGGCGACCTCGACGTCTTTGTTTGTTGCTAACAGTCCAAGAAGCCTTCATTCCTTTTCTATCTTGCAATATTTCTTTCTATCACATGTTGTAATAACTCTTATACTTAGAAATCTATAAACACTCTCTACATTATGTTTGATATTTATTTAATTAATATTGCACTTATTCCCTGTATGTCATTTTTGAAATGCTAAAATTTGTGGATTCAATTGTAGTAAGGTGGGAGAAATAAGAAGATATTTTAGAACTGTATTTCTATGCAGGAATTTTTGTCGTAACTCCAACCCTTAGGGAAGATATAGCTGGATTTTTCTATTGGAGGGTCTAATAGTATTTTCCTGGGATCAAGGCTTGTTTAGGATTCCGATAAAAGATCTTGGGCAGATCCTGACAATGATATCTATAATTTGTAGAGTTTTGTAACTTAGATCCTATACTTTCAAAAATAATATTATGCATTAAATTTTTCAATTTGTTGTAGATTGGTCTAATTTTCAATTTTTCCAAACAAATTGATAACAAAATTTGTTTGTTAGATTCAACCAATATGGAACAAATTGAAAAATTGTAATCTAAATCCGACACTTTTGAAAGTTGAATGCCTAAAGTGTAAAATCTTGAAAATCGATGGTATCGAAGTTCAACTAAACCTATTAGCTTTTAAATACCATATTTTGTCCCAATCAAATATCTTACCTCCCAATACTTACCTTAAAAAAGTAATAATAATAAAACAAAAACAAGATGAAACAGATCCCAACCAAATTAAAAGAAGGACAATATAAAAGGAAAGAATCCAATATATATATATATATATAGAGAGAGAGAGAGAGAGAGAGAGAAAGAGAGAATACTAAATGGGGAATGATATTTGTGGGACCCTCCTAAAATTAACTACTAAAATTCTTGGATAGCCCAAATTAAAGCAAATCCCATAAAAAATTCTACAGAAAATTTGGTATCATCTCACTTGTAATATAGACTTCCCCAAATTCAACCTTAAATGGAAAACACATTCTAAAAATATACATCCACCTTATTTCTTCTCCATATTATAGTTTTTCATAAGTTTACAGGACTTTGATAATAACAACTTAAAAATATAAATATAAATAATAAGCAATAAATACCCTTACTTGTCCACGGCATTACGAGAGCATACTAAGAGTAATTAAAGAAAATGTAAATATTACAAATACAGGAGAAACAATAAAGCAATAACAAGATAAAGGGAAAGAATTTCTATATAAAACAAAACAAAACAAAAAATAAAGTAGAATGCAATATAATGGGTCACATAGCATATATAGTCAATCCTCTATTTACCTGGATCTAGGGAAATAGATATGAAAAAAAAAAAATATATATATATATATATATAATGAGATGTTTGTTATCCGAGTAAGTGATATTTATCTAATAACAACAATAATTTGAACAATAAATAATAATAAAAACAACTCTTTATTAGAAAAGAAATAATAGTAATGACAACATTAATAATAAGAAAATAATATAATTGTCTAGTAAAACAGTTTTTCTCTCAAAGCCCTCACTATCCACTCATTTTGAAAAGTTTCCTATTAAATTTTTTTTTTCACAAAATCCATCAATTTCTGCCCCAAATATATATATATATATATATATACACACTGTCATAGAAACTAATATAAGATAAAGTGACATTTTAATAAATATCCAAAAATTAATAAAATGCTTAGATTAAATTAAAAACCAATAAATAATTTAAGATAAAATGTGAGAAATCAATTAATGATTAAATCATTTAGAAACATCTAAAATCACAACTTTCCCCTATTATGAATTTGGTTACAAGGAAAATCACTTAAAGTAATATTTTAATAAACATGTCAAAAAGAATCAATTAAATAAACAAATAAATCATTAAATTAATTAAAGAAACATAATTAATATAAATAAAATCCATAAAGCAAATATATAACTAGATAATACAAATAAGTAAATAGATAAATTAAATAATTTTGACATAAAAAACCAATCAAATCAGTCCATATAAAAAAAATATTTAAAAACATATAAAACGCCAGGTAAATATTATATTTAAAACAAATAATTAAATAAATAGATTATTAATTAAACAATTAAAATTACAAATTGAATATATCCATTAAAATACTCATAAGCATGCAAAATACCAGTTATATACCTAATGTATCATACTATATACTAAGTGATGCTAGGTGACGCTTAGTATCCCGACACCACCTAACAAAAAAGAGGAAAATAAATACCTGCAACTAGATACTTTAGCTTCTCAAAGATGCCGATGCTAAAAACCTACCATCCTACGGTTAAGGAAGAAGGCAACTAATGCTCACCTCACATCATACCTACTCACCCTCTTTCTAACATTAACTCTCATAGGATAGCTAACCATATATGCGTGCTAATAAATGATAATAATACAAAACAATAGTACCATATGGTGCATTTAAAAACATTTATAAATATACCAACCTTTTCATAAATCCTTTTTTAATAAATCATACCACATACTAGAAATCATAAAATACCGAATCCATCCTCCAACTGCACAAATCATTTAAACCCGTAAAACAATATATGATCAAATATTAAAACAATTTTTGATATGCATATACAATAACTTAAAATTTCACAAAATAAAAATAAAACATGAGACTCATGAAAATTCCATTACTAATAAATAAATTCTCAAATCATAAACCAATATTTTAAATACTTAAATAGTTAAACAAAACACTAAATCAAAATAACCATGATTAAACTCAACAAATAAACTTATGAGAAAATTCATAAAAATACATATACAAAGATGCTCACATATATGCATATCACCAAAAAATTCAAGTATTTATAATAAGCCAATTTTATAACCAACTCGTAAACCATATAAAAAAACCAATTTTAATTTAAATTCAACTATCAAGCTTGCAAGATTTTATAAAACATTCACACGATAATTTCTTAAAACAATTTAAAATAACATAATGACAAATCTGGTTTAAAGTCAATTAGTTAATCAATCCCCAAAATACAATTTTAGGAAATTTACCCACCCACCTCAAAAATAGGAATTATCCTAGTTCTTCCTTGGGATTTGTTTCACGGTTTATACGAGTGGCTAAAACATCAACAAAAATACTTTATATATATATATATATATGAAAATACTAATTTTTTCGTGGTATTTTACATATAGCTCACTGGGGAAAATACACAAACTTTATCCTAAATTGACAACCTATATACCAAAACGAAACTTGACACGTGAGGATCACAAATCCAATCTTACTTGTAGGAAATTCAGCCAGTGGTGGCTAGAATTTTGTTCGAGAGGCTCGGCCAACTTCAAGCTCTTAGATCTCTCAATCTAACTTGAATTGAGCAAAAAAGACCTTTGATTTGGGTTTAGAAGGGTGAAAATTGTGGAAAGGATGGTGGATCAGCATGAAACTCATCGAATTTGAAGGATTAATGAGCCGCTGCCTTTGCTTGAAAAAGATTCCAAACTAGGCCCATCAATAGTCCAGCAGCCATTGAAATTCAAAAACTGGTTGGAAATTGGATGGGTAAGGCCATAATATGGGTGATTGGAAAGAATGGTGGCCGAAAATAGGTCAATTTAGCTAGAAATAAGGTACCACTGCCATCATAGAAGTTATCCCGATCCCTACACGTTGCTAGCCCATTCACTATGAAATTTTGTAGGCTGGTGTGTCGTTAAGTGGGCTTTCCGATAGGGTGGCATGTGAAAAAAAAAAATGGTGGTCAGAGATGGGTGTTTTGGTCAAAAAATAGTGGTTGCTTTCTCTCTCCTATCTTCTTCCCCTCAAAACTAACAAAAACCCTCCATTTGGCTATTGTTCATCCTCACATGCCAAGTTATTAGCCATTCAAATGCTGACATGTGGCACATATCAGTTGATATTTTTAAATCCCCTCATTTTGCATGCTTTTTTATAAAAATATTTAGTAGAATCAATTCCAAAAACATAATTATAAACTTCACAAATACATAACTGACAGGACTTGTCCCAGAAACCCTCCCACGATCTTCCAAGTATTCCTAACTAGTGAAGTCCTACTAAACAATCCTTAAAGGATATCTAATGGAACCTCACTTAAAATGTGGACAAACAAACACAAGCATTATCAATAATACCTAAATATATATATATAAAACCATAACAGCATAAAAGTCCACAACTATAGTTCACAACCAGCCTATCGTACTATAGGCCATAACTACACACATATATAAAATATGTCCAATAACTAGATCAGAGCATTCTAAGAGTGTTTTGTAGAACTTATAAGAAAAAACTAATACAAATAAGTCTAAAAAATAAAGATAATAGAGAAAGACAAGCATTGCTGCTGCTGTGGAAAACACAGAATAACAAGCGGTGTGCGAGGTAGACTGCTAGCTAACTGCCTGGACCTAAGGGAATGAATTTAAAATAAATAAAACATGAGATAAGATATCTCAATGAGTGATATAGTATAATAGAAAAATAATACTGAATTTCCGTAAAAGTTTCTCTCAAAATCTCTCGTTCCACTCTTTTGAAAGGTTTCCCGTTTTAAAATTATTTCATAAAACCCACACTTATACCCCAATTCAATATCATAAAACCGGTGCTCAACAAAGTATAAAGTGAATGATCATTATAATATTATAAATGTCTTAATCGATATATAAATATTAAGCATAAATTATTATAAACATAATTTCACAAATAGTTATGAAGTGTAGTAAGAACAATAAAATTGGAAAACCAACAATATATTCTGAACATACACAATGTACCATATGATATACCAAACCGTAAACCATAGAATACACCCATTTCATGACCTTTAATGTACGAAAGGTATCGTAACAATAATAACCTGTAGGATGAACCCAACCTCATGGCACCTTAACAATAACAAACCTGTAGGATGAACCCAACATCACGATCCATGGCAATAATAAACTTGTGGAATGAACTCAACCTCATGGTATCGTGGCAAACCCGCACGCTAAAATATAATATTAATCCAAAACACTGGTACTATATGGTATATCTATTAAAAATAAACAATAATGTATCTGTCAAAACATTCTTATGAAATTATACTTTCCCAAACATTATTGTATCATAAATCATAATTTAATATTCAAATCCAACTGCTTATTTAAATATTTCAAAATTTTTAAATCATCATTTCATGCTAAAACCAAAAATACTACAGTGAAATATATATCACCATAAATCAATTTTAAGCACATAAAATTGTAAAATCCTTGAAAATGCTTAAAATCATATAATTTTCAATCTGCTTTCTCAAATCAATTAATTTCCGAAATGATTTAAAATCTCAATTCAAATATCAAGATATTTAAATAATATGATCCATAAGTTCACTATGAACTCATCAGAGTTAGAAGTCCTTTAAAATCTTATCAAAATCCACATAAAATAATAACACATATATGTAAATATTGATATTCATATAAGCATAAAGTAATCATTTAAATCAAACGTTATATATGTAAAATAACTTAACCATATATATTATACTACATGTCCAAAATATTTTAAAAATATAACCACTCACTGTATTGTAGATGCTCACTTCTGCTCCCTTGCAAGATCATTTCCAGGCTCAACTTGAGTGCTGTAATATAATAAAATATTTTTTAGGCTCCAATAACTAAATCAAAAATATTTGTGAACACCAAATGTCTTAAATTAATTTGTACAACTATAAAATTAAGCAAATTAGACACTTACCGGTCCAATTATACTGCATAACCTTAGGACCTGATATCCAAAATTAGAGTTTTTCTTCCAAAGGCTAATTTTTCAAAATTGAACCTTTTAATAGGTCCTAATAATATCTAATTTCACTAATCCAACTTCAATTTTATCCGATTTGACCAAATTTTGTCCAAACACAGCTTGAATTTATTCGATACCTAACTAATTGACTCAAAAATGGAAAAATTATCAAACGGCCTCCAAAATTCACAAACTTTATATCAATGGAAAGCCCAAGAGATATGGAATGCAATGGTGTACTCGCCTCGATCCAAAAGTGTGGCGATAGCCAGAAAACTTATCGCAATACTCAGCCAAACTCCGTGTTGATGTATCTCTCAAACGATGAGGAATTTTAGCAAATGGAGTATGGAAATGAGTTCAGAGGGGTGTATGGCTTGGCCTATAATGGCCGAAAAATACAAAAATTCGGTGACCTACCTTGCCGATTGCCGTGGACTTCGCCGGCCCAATCTGGGCAAGTCGATTGGCCGTTCATCGTGAAATTTCATGGTCGAGCTTATCACTATGTGGGCTTCCTTCTGGTGTGGAACATGTAAGATGTTGACTATCAAAATGGGCAAAAATGTCGATGACCCGGTTGGACAGTAAACGAGTTCAAACGACTAGGTTCGAACCCACAAGTCTGGAGATGAATTTCTCGAGGTTTGGGGGAAAAAAAGGATATTTCAAGACTTGTATCTTATTTGACACACTTCCCAAAAATTATATAGAGCCTTGGATCACTAACAGACAAAAACTTAGAACTGGTTTGGACACTAATATAAAACTGATACTTAAAACTTCTTAGAATCATAACTTTTTATCCGTAACTCCGAATTTGGTGTGCTGCTAGTCTATGAACTCATATCGACAAGCTCTACACAATGGTACCTCAGTTAAACAAAAAATATTGACCATAGAAAAAGTCAACATAGGATGCATATATAGTCTACTTGGTCAAACCTATAGAATAGGGATATTTTGGTACGGGTTGTTACATAACTTTCTAGCCGTAGCTATAAATTAAGTGTGCTACTAGTAAACAAGCTCTTTTTGACGAGTAGTACACAATGGTATGCAAGTCAATACCATAACTTATACAAATAAAAAGTCAACCTTAGGCCCTACTAAGTTAATTTGGATCAAACATTGTTCTGACCATAACTTTTTGATCCTAACTCCAAATCCAACATGCCATAATCTATGGACTCATGGTGATGAGTACTTTGCAATGATGTCCTGGTCAAAATAAAATTCTACTTGTACCAAAAAGTCAGTTGTGGAACCCCTTCGATTAAACTCGGTCAACGCTGATCAAATTTGATCAAATGCGAAAAATTCCAGTACAATTTGGGATGGGGCATTATAATATTGATATGCCATAATACTAAATTGGGGTAAACAAGAAAAGATAGAAAATGTTTATTTTTTTTAAAGGAAAATCAATGTTATTTATATACCATTTGACAATTCAAGAAATTGTCATTAAGTTGTTTACTTTCCCTCATTAAGTTTTTAGTATTAAGAATTTTACCCTTAGGCATGGTTTGGTAGTGTTTAAAATCTAAAGGAATCAGCTGTAGCTGTGTTAAAGAAAGAATCAACTTCTGTCGTGCTGAAGAAAAATATCAATAAAATGTTTGACAACTTATATTAATAAAATGTTGTAAGGTGTAAAAGTTACAAATAAGTGTTTGGTAACTTAATAAATTAAATTGCTGTAAATTTTTTAATTACTAAAATGGACATGGTGTATGTAAGGTTTTTTTTTTTTTTTCTAACAAAAGAAAAATGATAATTTATATGTAGTTATATTATGATACTTTATATACTAAAATTAAATAATATATAATGAATGATCTATAATTATATTAGATGTTAAAATTATTGTAAAAAATATATATATATATATATATATAGAAATGTTTGTGATATTATATTAATTAATTAAAAATATTTTAGAAATTAAAATTTTTCTTTCCTGATTATAAAATAATCATATTTTTAAAATCATCACAAGACCTTATTCTGGAAGCAATAGTTTAACCACCAAACTTCTTAAATAATCAACCTCATTGTATTTTTACATAATATCTAAGAGTTCAAAATTATTTATTTTATAATTGATTTTAAGATTCCCAAAATTATTTACCAAACTAAACCTTCAATAGCCAACAATAAAATAAATTAAATAGCCTACTATAAGTGTCGCAAGAGCTTTCCACTTACTATTTCGGATTGGCCTCATCAATTGGACTTTTCATTGTGGCTTCTTAATCAATATCCATGATAACTTCTCATCTCCAAAAGTGAAAGGTACATGCAAAGTGAAAAGGACACCCAAAAATAATAAATAAGAATAATATTAAAGAATTCTAGCAACAAAACCACAGCTCTTCAGAAGTTTCTCACATAAAATTGTATTTTATATAGCTACCTAACCACACTCAACTTTTGTTTCAAAATGAATTTTAACAACAAATTGAAACACAATGTTTATATTTTATTTGGTAAACAACAGTGTCTATATTTTTGATAAAATCTATAATGGTTATGGACATAATTATTTGTTATAGCCGAAAAGACAGAACAAAAGAGAAAATGAAAGATGGTAGAGATTTTCCAGAGAGAAACAATACAAGATTTCCTAAATGCTTTTACGGTATTTATTTCTTGACATGTTCCTTTCATTAAAAACAATTCCATTAGAATTAATGGAAAATTAACCTACATTACCAATCTTTACCAAAAAATAAATAAATAAATGAAAAATAAAAAGCCTACACTGCCTAGGGTTATGGTCCAAACAAAGATCATGGATTATTTCTGTCACAAACTGGTAATTAGTTGGATCTCATCTATATGGTGGTAAACTTAGTCATCAAAAATTTGTCCTCGTTTGAATTTCCCTTTTCCATTTTCACATTGGCTTAGAACGTCTGTTTCTTTTTAAATTGCAAACTTTATGCCTTCTTCATCAACCATTATGCCAAGATTTTTTTTTTTTTTAAAAGAAAAAAAAATTTGTGTCTATATCATATGATATGTGCCATTCAGTTTAACTTTGTCGTATCAAAAATTGAACTTTTGTGGGTTAGCCACCAAGCATGATTGCTAAACCACAAACATTTTCCAAATCCAACTCTGATACAGTAGTCTTGATTTTGTTGCCTCTATATATATATATATATATATATATACACACGAAAATTGGATTCATATAGCTTTTGAGAAAGTTCTGCTGCCTTGTTTTGGAAAAATTTTAAACTTTTGGGGCATTGTTCTCTGTCCTCATGACATGGGCACAGACAATTATTTATCGCCACATTGATATGGGCACAGAGCCACCAAGTATATATAACTATTCAAAACAAATTAGGTCATTTCAGAAACAAATTTGAAGCCTTTTTCTAGAGGGAGTGTTGTCCCGCTGACAACAAGTGCTACCTATATAGCTATGTATGGTAATTTGTCTAATTAATCAAAACCATAATAAATTTGTTTCTCAATTCTTAATTTTTTTTAGTTTTTCAAGTTCTAATTATCACATTAAACATTACCATTTTCCATCGGTTTAAATTTTTGACAAAAAATTATAATTGGTAATTGATCAATTTGGTATCAAAATCAGAAATCCATAAAGTTATCTTATATTTAAAACTCAACAACTCAACTTTAAAAATAAAAAATAAAAAAAAAATACGTATAAAAATTCAACTAGGTCTAAAATGTGGTCGGCCATGTATGAGGAAGAATATTAAAATAATAAAAGTGCAACAATGAAATACTTTCCATCAAGGATTGGTTTGGGAGTGATTCTTTGAAATTACTTCAAATGATTTTTCAATAATCAACTAATCGGTGATTTTCCAATTAAAAGATCACTAGAAAGTGATTTTATGTTTTATGAAGTGCTTTATTGATTCAGAAGTAATTTTAGTCTTTTCAAAATCACTCCTAAACGGACACTTAATTTGAATTATGTGATAATTTTACTTCAAACCATATTGAGTTTGTATTCGTAGGCTTGGTCTATTGTAGAACTATTGATAATACATTTCAAGATTCAGGCTTCCAAGTCTTCAATCAAGCCAGATGAAATATCCTCTCCATTTTAATTTAGAATATATTGTAATCCTTAAATTTTTTTAAAAAAAAAATTGTAAAAAATTTTATGAAGCAAAACATTCAAGACTTTTTTTTTTTTTTCGGGTGAATATCCGAGACTTATGTTTTACACTGTGTTTGGATTGAAGAAGAGAAAAGAAAAGAAGAATAAGTTAAATGAGGAAGGGAAAAGAAATGATAGTTTTTAAAATAATTGTTGTTTGGACAAATTTTATTGGAAATGAGAGGAAATGGAACAAAAATGAAAAATAATTAATTGGACTTACAAAAATATCCTCCATAAATAATATCTCAATCATAATATGGTAAGGCATGTTTTGAAATATCATTAAATTTCATTAAATTTGTTTTCCTTTCCCTTTTTATCCTCTCAATTTTGGATGGAAAACTAAATTGTTTAATATAAAAGGAAACATTTGCTTCCTTTTTCTTCCTTATCCTTTCCTTTCCTCTTATTTTAACACTCAAACAAGAAAGTTAATCCATTTTCTTTTATTTTCCTTCTATTTTATCAATCCAAACATGGAGTTAGGGTTATAAATTCCAGATCATAATACTTTGATAGTATTAAAATAATGATTTTACTTTGTAGCTTTTAAGTCGTTAATTAAATTGGGCCTTATCCAAAGGCTCTGAAATAAGCCCGCATTTAGTATTCTCATATCATTTTGACAATAAATACACTATATAAATAGATTAAGTTTTTTATGCATATGTTATACTTATCAAGTTGAATTAGGAGGATTTCGAAGGTGTAGAGCTGCTTCTTGATTCCTCATATTGAGGAATTATACTTGCATCCTACTTACCTGTTTTACATGATCATTGCGAATTATTAGCTATTTAATTAAATGTGTGACTCGATGCAAGAATCCATGTGATACATCAGATTTTCTAGATTATTATTATTATTATTATTTGGTAATAAGATTTCCTAGGTTAATTGATTTGTGATGGTTCTCTCTTTTACAGATAATTTGTTTTTTATTTTTGTTTTTGTTTTTCTTCTTATTATAATTTTTTTTTTTTTTTTTTTAGGTTGTTTTTTGGGGGGTGCACTAGATAAGTTTGTTAATTTAGATACCAGTGTAGCCAAAGATGCACAAATTATATTCGGTTCCAGCAAGTAACAGACAAAACAAAAAAAAAAAACAAAACAAAAACAAAACAAAACAAAAAAAAAAGGTTAGAGAAATGACAAGTAATAAGCTGTACTAGTGCTCGAGTAGACAGATCTTTTGTCTGCTGCAGCTAGCTTTGTGGGATGAACTAATTGAAATGATAGCTCATGGGATGGGCAGGTTGATGCTGTTTGCCTCCATATCCATTTTGTCAGACAGGTCTATGTCTACCACTTACTCCTAATAAAATCATTTCTTAGCTGTGGTGCTGACAGCTGTTGCACCTCAAAAGTTAGCTGATGGACTCGATATATTGCCCCAACTCCTGCTCCTCCCATTGCTGCTTTTTTTTTTTTTTTTTTTTGGATGGGGGGTGCTAAAATATAAACCATCTGTATTTTTCGAGATAGATATTATATATAAATATTCAATAATTATTACATTATCAAAAAACTTAATGCAAATCAATTAAGATATTGTATTTAATTTATTTTAAATGATTTATTCTGTATTATAATTTTATAAAATTAGAATATTTAATATAATTAAGGTTATATATATATATATATATGATGCAATAGGCCAGTAGTCCATGATGTAATATAGAGAAGTAGAATCGACAAATTATGGATAAGTTATAATTTATAACATTTATTTTTAATAGGAAAAGCCTAATATGAGAATGAACTCTTTAATAGTAATATTAAATTGTCACGTGATGTTTGTAGATCCCATTTGATTTTAAAAAAATTATTATTTACAATTTTTTTTTACCTCTACTAATATTGTTTATCTTATAGAGAAGTAACCCAAGTCTCTATAACCTTTAGAATCCCTATATCTAGCTAATTTGAGAGTTATATTTACACGCCTATAAGTCCCTATATACACATTCGAATCCCCATGTCTAGTCAATTTGGAAGTTATGTTTGCACAAATATAACTCCCTCTATACCCATTTGAATCCCCATGTCTAGTAAATTTGGAAGTTATATTTGCACACCTATAACTTGCTTGAATCACTACGGCTCAGTGAATTTCATTTCCTATGGATTCCCTAACTAATGAGAGATTGAGCCTTTACCCTTTTGATAGAGTACCTTGCTATTAGACTGGCCATAAGATTGCCCAATTTGGTCAAACTGAGGACCAGTTGAGATGTCTTCACCGCTTTACCATATGGCTGCCCATAAGATTACCCAATTTGGGAGTTATGTTTGCACACCTACAATCAACCCTTCAAACTAAGGATCTAAAAACCACTTTTTTCTTTTTCTTTTTGCCAACAACTCCTCAAACTGAGGACCAGTTGAGATGGAGTACCTTGCCATTAGACTGGCCATAAGATTACCCAATTTGGTCAAAACTGAGGACCAGTTGAGATGTCTTCATCGCGTTACCATAGAGTTTCATAGGGGTGAAATTAATCATGGTTTTGACTCTAATACTATTTATTAAAGTTTAAAGTTTCACGTGTTAACCCTATAAAAAAAGTAACCAAAACCTCTTATATACTCTTTAAGATATCCATGTTTAGCCACTATGGGACTTATATTTGAACATCTATAATATCATATACCATGATACAAATTACATGTTCTACTAGATCAAAAATTCTTCTTAAATATTGAATGATGAACTTGCATTTAGGATTTGTTCATAATGAACTTTGCAACCTTGTTGACTAGATGGAAATCCGATGCATATAATTTAAAAATAGACCTATATTACTAATTATTCCTGAAAGATTACCTTGCATTTTTCCATTTCTGGTTCAATTTTTTTCCTTTAACTAGAATATATTTTGTGTTCCTAAAAAATTAAAAAAAAAAAACAAAAACTAGACTATATTATGCCTATTAATTAGTCAATAGTTAACAAATTAAGATACAAGCGTAATGTTAAAAGGGTAATTAACCCTCATGCCATGATGATCATCGTCGTCCAAGCTCGATGAGCTTCGTCAGCTTATGTGGGATAGAACATATTTTAATTAAGATTTAAAGATTTTCTCTGCCATAAGTTGTTAGAACCCAAATAATATCAGAATAAGATAATAAGAGAGAGGATAGAAAACACTTGTGGTTGTGGATCCAAATTAGGGAAAACAAGATAGGATTATTAGGTCAGGTTCTCTCTAGTGGCCAAGAACGTAACCCCATCAAAATTAACCCCTTGAAAAGTCATACCCTGTATGATTAGCTCCTTTTTATTTCGTTGGTTAATTATTCTTAATATATCATAATCCATTGTAGAAAGATGATTTACCTCATTATTCACGCGTTGATGGTGGGCCATATGGATCTTGAAAAATTCTCAAATAAGAGAATCACTATCTTTATTAAGTAAAGAATGCTCATGTTGTAAGCGCTACTAATTGCTACATTTTATCCATAATTTTATATTTAAATTCAAATAATATATGCTTTTTCTAATGGTTAACCTCTTACCACATTTTAAGTCAAGACATAAATACATGCAAGCATATACATTGTATAAGAATTCTCCTGTCATATCCTCACTTATCAATTTTAAAATTGCTGCAAGTGTTAAAAATTTAAAGATATGTTTGAGGCTTAAATGAATTCAGATAGAATTCTTTTGCTTTTCTAGGATTTGATACTTCACCAACTCCTATAATCCACCACAATATCTTTGAAGCAATGAAAAAGCTAATGATAAAAAATTTGATAACAAAATAACTATATATATATATATATACAACCACGTCTTTTCAAATATATTTGTCCTTGTTTAACGATAGAAGTTGTTGTATCTACAAGGTTAAATTAATAAATTTACTAAAATCCCTTCTTCTCCCCAAAATCCGGCTTTTTTGGGGAAAATTCTTTGTTTTTTTTTTGTTTTTTTTTTTTTCCTATTTGCCAAATACAAAATAGAGGAAGAAAGTTTGCAAGAGAGAAAAAAAAATAATGGAAAGAAACATAGGAGGGAGAAAGAATGAAATGGATCGATTTTTTTGTTTTCTATTTTTCTACAATAATTTTTTGTTGTAAGAGATGGTGAGGAATCAATTTTTTTCAAGAATTTTTTTTCTTATCTTGATCTGATATTTCTGGAATTTTTTTTTTCTAATTTCTTCTGTTATTGTAGAGAGAGAAGAGAGTAAATGGAAGAGAAAGTGAGAAATTGATGGAAGGAAGAAGATAGGATTAAAATCGGAAAATTTTTTTCTAGAAACTTTTTTTTATTTCTTCTGCATTAAAAAGAGAGAGGAATTGGTGGAAGGAAGAGAGAGAGAGAGAGAGAATAGTCACATCAGAAGAGAGAGGTATTGATGGAAGGAAACAGAGAAAGGATGGATAGTCACATTGAGAGAGAGGAGAGAGAGAGTAGTGGGTTGAAAAATTTTAGAATAAAAATTTTTGCAAGGGTGATTTGGTGTTTAAAAAAAAAAAAAAAAAGGAAAAGGCTTTATGACATTTTTTATTAGGATAAAAATGAAAAATGTTAGCAGTGCAGTTCGTTCTGCCCTCCTCAAACCCCCCAAAAAAAAAAAATGAAAAATGTTAGTCTTTTGAAATAAGATTAAAAAACCAGTTTTATTTTAAGTGTTAAGATTAAAAAAAAAAAAAAAAGGAATAAAATGCACTATCATTTAAAATAAGTCAAATTAAGATATAAATGAAAAAAAACAAACAGACTTTTAATGGTTTTAGTATTAAATTAATTGATGATTTTAGTATCAAATTTTTCTTTATTAATTAGTAGATTATATTAATTGTTAAAAGTTAAAATTTAATTAATTTTTAAATTTAAATTTAGTAACATATTAAAATTTTATTTAGATAAAATGAACTTTAAAAAAAAATTGATAAGCATTAATATTTTTTTAAATATCCATCCTTAAACCAATTTAAATATTGAAAGAGAAAGCCTTACAATTAAAATCATCTGGTTGCTTTTAGGGGAGCCTAGTTATATATATATATATATATATTGATTTTAAAAATCAATTAATAATTTAATATGAATTTAATGATATATTAAACTTTTATTTGAAAAAAGTGAATATTTGTAGGGATTTAATGAATTATAAATATAATTTTAAAACTCAATACTTGAAATGATCTAATGACTAAAAAAGAAAACTTTATGAAAAAATCATCTAATTGACATGATGTTTGATATATATATATATATATATGTATATGTATATATATGTATGTATATACATTTAGTTACTCTCTAATTAAGAAATATTAATAGTTTTTTCATTAAGAACTTCATCATCCGCTATTGAATTTTTTCAAGAAATAAAACTTAAAAATATTATATTTATGGACTATATGAGTCTAAAAAATAATAAAACCCAAATAACAAAAAATAAACTTGTTTAGACTCGTATAAATCTCAAATATAATTTTAAATCTCAATTTATAAAATAATATTTAAGGGCTAATAAAGAAAGTCAAAAAAAGGAAGTGGTGATGGTTGTTTATCAAAATAATCTTGATTTAAGAATTTATATATATATATATATACATACATATATAAAATCAAGCTCACATCAGGGAGTTTTAACATCAGGTCTTCTTTTATTAGTATTTGGATCATATTAAATGTTAGGATTTGAAATTTATTAAGTGGTCAAATATAAATTTTGTGACATATTAAAAATTCTATTTAGGAAAAGTAAATCATACCCGATGATTAATAAAAATAATTTTAAATTTGAGCTATTAATGCAATCTAGAGACCAAAAATGGAAATCCCATATATATATAAATACAGGTCCTTAATATCAGCACTAATGACAGAACCTATTTTTTCAGTATTTAGATCGCATCAAAGATTGAGATTTTAAATTATATTTATTAATCAACATGGTTCATTTTCTCTAAATAGGGTTTCAATATATCACTAAATCTATATTTTATCATTTTATTTTTAAAATTTTAAACCTAACGATTGATTGGATCGAAAAACTAGTAAATGAATATCTGATATTAAAAAAATTAGATCATTTCAATGTGAGTCTAACTGTATATACATATGATCAAACTTACATCAAATCGAGTTCATCGAGGTCATGGTTTTAAAACTAGGGCCCTGTCTATTAACTTTTAAATTACTCCAAAAGATTAAAATTTAAAATTGCATGAGTGGCTCACTAGGTCTTTTGCCTGTATAGAATTTTATTAATTTACTTATATCCATATACGCCACTAATTCATCTTTAAATTTCAATCTTTAAACCAATTTAATAGCCATCAAAAATTGAGATCTTTATTTTAAAATTATTAAGTAAATTTAATGTGAACATGATTTACTATAATCAATCTCTTATTAGATAGACCTAATAAATAAAGATGTGATAAGTAAGGACTATCATTACAACTATTAAATTTGTTTAATTAGGATGTACTTATCTTATAAAAATAAAATTAAAAGATTGATAATAGAGTTTTAGTTTAACATTAATAAAATCGACCTTAAATGATACTGAATATATGCATATGTATGTATATGTATGTATATATATATATATATATATGTATAAATAGATATTGGATAAACATTATATTGATTATGATTTGATAAGTGAATTCAAAGATTGAAAATAAGCAGTGATAGAAGCTACAATGTTTGACTATTAGTAATGGTGAAAACAGGAGGAAGACTAAGACCCCTACGAAGGAGCTCCAAGAAAAAATTGCTACCTCCCTTGGTGCAACGAATGATTCTCTCCAAGTTGGGGTTCGTTAGCAAGGACTGAAAACAGGTCATTGTCTGCCTCAATGGTATTTGATGATGCTGATGCTGATGATGTTATTATTTGCAAATTCAAAGTGCATTCTCTTTCTTTATCTCTCTCTCTCTCTCTCTCTCTCTCTCTCTCTCTCTCTCTCTCTCTCTCTATACATATATATGTACATATAGATTATATCCTTTGTTGCTACAGTTAATTTAGATATCCCAAATTAATCTGGTAACGATGCTGACGTTTTCTAAGCAATCCCAAGTGGAATCTGACTCGTAGAAGCAGACTGATCAACCCTTTATAAAGTCTTAATTTCCATAAAAATGAGGCAAAAAGCAATTTAAATTTCACAAAGTTGGAAATATGGCTGAAGATGATAAGCTAGTCATCTTTTTTATTTGTTATTATTGAAATGCATACAACTTTTTAGCTTACTAATATTCATACGCATATATAATTTTTTTATATAGATTATAGTGAAAGTGAGTGCATGCGTATGGAAAATCCAAAAACGTGATTCGCCATGTTGGTTTATGATAAGTCAGTGCATTTGACAGAAATACGAGCAATTGCGTTTCACACTCAAAGTTAGGTATATGCATTGTGTAATAAAGAACCAATTGAGAAAGGAAAAAAATAAAAATAAATAAAAGCGTATGTTTTTGTCATTCACAACTTTCACCTAAGAAATCATTTGCCTTTTGTTGCTGCATCCATATCATATCTATATATGTATATATATATATATATATTTAATATATTGGAAACCTATTAATATAACAAGTGCTATTAATAAAACAAATATTAGATGTTATTTTTGGCCCAATTAAGCTTTTTGTTTTCTTCCAGTAAAAAGAAAAAAAAGAAAATCGAATTTTTAATTTTAAATTATTAAATTTCACCATTAACAATTAACGCATCAAGCACATTTCCATTTTATATTGAAAATATGTTCTTGTGGAAGCTACATATTTCCCCATCCCCAGTTATAATAGACAATGTGGTGTATTGGCAAATTGTATTATTAATGTTTTACTTAATGATTTAAAATTTAAAACTTGATTGAGATGTGACAACCATAAATTTTTTTAGCATCAATATGTCACTAATTATAACTGAAAGATAACTTCTATTATATATATATATATATCAAATTTTTATATATATTAAATGTTGAAAAAAAATCCTCAAATTTTTTTCCCTCTTTTTATTTATTTATTTATTATATTATTATTATTATTATTATTTTTTAAGGACATGTTAGCCCTCTCATGCTTAACAGTTGTAGTCCTTTGCAACTACCATCTGTTTTCTTCCTTTTATTGGTTTGTTTGAAAAAAGATTTTCCTCTTGTAAATGGCAGCTGATTAAGGTCTAGTAATTTTTAATGGGTTTAGGGAAGAAATAGAAGACTATGGTTGTTGTCTGTCATGCTAGCTAGGTCAACTTTATATATATATATATAGTCAAGAGAAAAACATGCGTGGCTAAAATCAACTTGTCTGAATAAGGTAGACTTAAAAACCACTATGGCAGACTTTTGCAAGTTGATTTACATACCTTTTTTCTTTGGACAAAAATATAAAAATAGGAAAAAGGAGAGGGGTTCAAAAAGAGGTTAAAAACTTTTTGGTGTTTAATGCATTCAAGTAATGGGTAAACCGTAAAATACGGAAGTAATGTTATATTTTAATTATTTTCATTATCTTCTGCTTTTTTAACCATATGGAAAAAATTTATATATATATATATATATAAACTTATGGAAAGAATGAAATAAATGTAATAAATGTATGTGATACCTTATATAATAACAAGTTAGCTTGATATGAAAAAAAAAATAAAAATAAAAAAAAAGATAACTATAAAAGTACTACTATAATTTTAATTATGTCCTTCTTGAGGGGAAAAAAAAGAAAATATTAAATTAAATAGTTTTCTTTTTTAAATAAATATTAAATTAAAGATTTAAAACAATTCAAAAGCTAATATTATTATTTAAAACAAAATTTTCTTACTCTTTAAGAATTTTAAGGATCCATAGTTCCATTTGAACCCAAACTTAATTTATGAACATGTGTTACACTTTAATTTTTAAATCGTGTTGTCCCTTTAGAAAAGCCAAAGGCCATACAACTTCATTTTTTTTTTTTTCTTTTTTAATAAGTTAGGAGGAGTGACTTTAACATTAAGTTTTGAAACCGATGATCGAAAATTATTTTCAATGATCATTAATTACCAATTAAACCGATCCCCAAATAACAATATAAGGATGCTTATGTGGAAAATTTTTGTATGGGCTGGTAACGGAATTTAAATTGATTTGCATTAGTAATGTGATATGATTGCTGGAATCCTCATATGATAACTAAATAATTAACCAGCCGATGTATATGAGTCAATAATTAATTATCAGCGGATTGAATGTTAACATATGTTGAAAATATCATATAAATTTCTAAAACTAGATGATAAAAAATAAAAAAAAAATTCTAAAACTAGATTTTAGTGAAGAATAAAGAAAGAAAAAGTAAAGATTTTGTGTATTGAGAATATAATATGGCCGACTTGGGAGTCCTCTATTAATTATACAAAACCCTGAACTGGACTTAATAAACGTTAATAACCACTAAATGATATTAACAGAATTTAAGTAAACTTGAGACTATTGCTAACGTGTTCATTGATAGCTGGCAAGATTATAGAGTGCTGAGGTGGCAAAATCATAAAGAATGCTCTTCAATGGCACAAAAGAACATTATAAAAAAAAAAAAAAAAAAAAAAAGGAGGGAAAGAAAGAAAACGAACAATTGAAAGCTGAAGAAAGAAGAACCGAATATTCCTTCAAAGTTCAAAGCATTTTACATTCACAGCATATACAATTTATACAAAATATTTGTGTTACTTTTTTCCAACTATGAGGATATTTTTGTAATCCATTAAAACAGAACAAAAATATCTTCAAAATCTTCTTGTTATCTTTCATATACAAAAAGTCAAAAAAAAAAAAATCAAACAAACAAACAAACCAATGCAATTCATCATTAAGCATATTACATTTTATATATATATATATATATATATGCATATTTTTTGGCTAAGATATTACACACAGTATTGGAGACGTGCCTTTGACAACATGTTCGAAAATATACAATGCCACTCAGTTTCATTCAATGCCAACTTTAGACTTTTCATACAAGTCTATAATCATTTTCAATCAATTAGCAAAAGAAAATAGAAGAAGGAAAAAAATCATATATTTCCACAAAATCGTTAAATTCTTCTTTTTCAATATAAAGTCTAATCCCTTTCTACAATTAATCTCTAAGCACTAGAAATTAGACTTTTCCCTGTTTAGTGAATTAGTCGAAATTCCAAATATATATGATCAATAGCATCTATATTATATGCTAAAGGAAAAAGCCAGATTTTTTTTTTAATAAAAAAAAAGGACAATAAATTATTGATTTACTCAAAAGGAAAAAAATGAAGATATAGGATATACTTAAAACTAATGCTAGCTAAAATATTCTTAGCTTAGGTGTGATTGCAACATTTTTATTATCATAGGAAAGAAAAAGAGAAAAATATGTATATTTATTATCACAATAAGAACTAACTGTTGAGAGATCCTTATTCTGTAATGTGTACAAGCTAGCTAAGCAATTGTCCCCTAAAGTAAGATTATGGTGCAACTGATCGATTTGCAATGTTGTTTGTCACTTTCAATGATTCTGTGTCCTAGCAAAATTCTTGAGAATATGACTTTCCTCCACTTAACAGCCAAGAAAATTAATTTTTTAATGAAAAAAAAAATGAACGATAATTTGTGAAATAATATTGGCCATAGGAGTAAATGCTCATGATTTATAATAACAACCATATGGCTTATCTAATGGTTATAAAATTTCCTTTCTTTTCCCGATTTTTATCCGCGATATGTGTGATGGGCATTAATTGCCAACAAAAATATAAAAGATGGAATATGTGAAATGTCTGTGACCGATTTGAGAGTGGTTTTCTCTGCATTTTGTGAGTCATCTTGTCTTAAAGAATCTGAACTTTGGAATTTCTTCATAGTTATGATTATAGATACTTAGTGTTGTGTTCCCAGTGAACAAAAAATTATCTATTTTTCAAAAAAAAGAAAAAATTGTTAAACTAAAAACGACACATAATTTTCTTATCCACATATAGAAATTTGATTTTTGTACGATGCACAAAACGACATAACGTTGTCTTGCATTATATTTTTCGACGTGCATGAAGAAAATATTGATCGTCATTAACACTAATGTGCAACAAATTTCAAAGAATTACATGAGTAAGATGAATAAAAGAAGCATTTTTCCACTTATGAACTAGAACCTCAAATTATTATTGGTGCTTATATATATTATCGTAAATTACTAAGTTAAAATACTATTTATCGAACTAAAGGAACTCACTACCTCATGATATATTCATTCTTTTTTAAGATTTCTTCAAACAACATTATAGAATAATACTGCAAAAAGAATATATAAATACAGAATAATATAATCTTAGCCAAAGAAGGCCTTGTGAACACCCTTGTATGAAATTATAAAAAATTAAAAAAATAAAAATAAAAGTGAAAAAAGAATATGAGGAATGTGTGAGAGAATGTCTTAGCAACTTGAGGCATAAAGCTCAATAAAAGATGTGTATTATTTGCAAAGGAATTAAACATTCACTTAAAAGAAAGATTTTCGTAAATATGCTATGCACCCACTTCACATAAAAGAAGATTGTGGACTTTTATGTGTGTCATTAAATTAAATAGTATGCACACATATAATTAAGGAATCATATCCCATATAATAATTGAGCAGCAAAGCTATATGCAGATCAAAATAATATATATTTTTTTAAACAAAAATAATCCATTTATTCCATAAGATAAATTCAAAATCATTAACTAGAATCACAATTATTTACTAGAATCGTCTTCTTATCTCCATCTTAGACTAAATACATGCTCCAGAAGAATATTTACAGAGAAGGAAAGTGATACAATTCTTCATATAATTATGAATAATATAAAGTTAGTTCAAACTATATGAGTCCAAACTGAATATGCATGCATATATATATATATATATATATCTACATGTTATAATTATGCAAAAGATATGGCACCATGTAAAAGCAAGAGATATATATACCCTTTATGTATAATAAATCAGATGATTACAATAAAGTTTGTTGTTGACTGAAACAAAAGAATTTCATATTTTCCATGCTAGTTGGCTAGATGATGAATTCATGAAAGAAGAAAAAGGCTGTGGAATATTTGTAGAATTGAACCCCAAAATAATTGAGGAATGATGATAATGTAAAAATCCTTATTGTTTCTCTGATTTTTTATTCTTCTTTTTCCTTGGAAAATGATAGAAAAATAAAAATATGAGAAAAACATTAGACAAGAGAGCTAATATTTTTTATAATTATTTTTTAATTTTTATATTATTAATAATTTTATATCAGCCAATAATACTAAAATAAGTTTATTTTTCCAAACAAAGTATTTAATAAATATATATATATATATATATATAGGATAGTTCTATGGTACGGTCCGTTCTTATGCGGGTTCATACCAAAACCAACATCGTCGACTTTGCTTTATATAAGTAACAGAAAAACCGACATTTTTTTTTTAGTGCAATCTACATACAGATAGTTCACACCATAACCTCATCCTATATATATGTATATATATATATATATATTTTTTTTTTTTTGTGCAAAAAGAGTCTAACATTCTTGCAATCCAATTTAGGGCGAGAGTGTCAAATCTGTCAAAATCAGAAAAACCCAATTACCCATTGAGAGACTTATTGTTGTGGATACATCAGAGAGGGACCCTCTCTCTCATATATTGGCCTATTGGTTATTTTTGGAAGCCAAAATTTATATACACTGTTTTCACCATCCACAAAAGCAAAGAAAACCATCCTTTTCTAAGTCCAAACAAATTGCACATTGCATAAATTTGGATGATTTGGCCATGTGGGTAACCCCACGTTTTTTAATTTAATCTTCTTTCTCTCTGTCTCCACCGTTCATTCCACCACTTTATTTCCTTTATATATTCACTCTTCCCCTTCACTTCATTTGCCCAAGTTTCTCTTCTTCTTTGCTAAGATCACCATCTTCCTCTGCTTTTCCTTACCATCTTCCTCTTCAAGATCATCAATGGCCTGCTTAGAGGTTTTCAAGGAGGTGAGCAAATTAAACCCTCCCATGTCTTTTTTTTTTTATATCACCATTTTTTAAATATTAGTTGTTCTTATGAGGTTGTTCTGTTAAAATCAATTTTTTTTCCTTTTGGGTTTGAGAAATTAATGTTCATACATGCATTACTAAAAATCACAATATTTTTTCAGTGAACTGTGAGGGAAAAATTGTTGGTATTATTCAATATTCCTTTAAATTCATTTTTTTTTTTTAAAATTAAATAATTTGCAGAGTAACTTGAAAGAGGAAGAGGGAGCTTGCACTACTCTTGATGGTACAGTAGACTGGCATGGCAGACCTGCAATCAGAGCTCAATCAGGAAGATGGTTTGCAGGAATTATCATACTTCGTAAGTAATTCTTTTGAAAGAAAAAATCAATTAAATTAATTTCCAAATGTAAATTCAAAAAAAAAAATATATATATATATATATTTTTTAATTTTTTTAACAAAATAAAATAAACTATCAATTTGAAGCTCAAATATGTAAATGGAATTAATTCAAGTTTTAAAAAATCCTCTGTTTTTTTTTTTTTTTTTTTGGCTTATCAAGGTTAATCTATATATATATTTCGAGAATTTTATTAAAGTCAAATTTGGGTGGTTTATTCAAGAACATTCTGAACTTTCATACAGAGAGAGAGAGTAAAAAAAGAGTGCTTATCTGAAAGATTTTTTTTTTCTTTTTTTTTTTTTTTCCTTCTTATTAATTTTGATAAGTAGTTAGGAAGAGACTCTGTAAGGGGCTGTGGTTCTCAATCCACATAAAAGACAATATAAGTTGGGGGAAAAGAAAATATATAACATTTGGCACTGAAAACTAAACCAAGTGTATTTGCAGCTTTGTTTGAATGCTTGATTTTTGACAGCTAAAGAATACAAATACATCACCCATATACATATACATATTATATAACAGAGAGAGAGTTTTAGAGAGAGAGAGAGTTGTTGGTAGGGATGAGAAGCAGAAGAAGTAGTCGATGACAAGGGTTGAGTGTGAAAAAGTGATCAGAGCGAGAGAGAGAGAGAGAGAGAGAGAAGGGTGTGAAGAAAACATGCAGCAGAGAAATAAGAAGTTGCAGACACGTAATCACTGTTTTCACTATGCATGAGATGGGTTTCTGCCACGTGTCATGTATTCTCAATTTTTCATTTTTTATTTTTTTTTGGCTTAATTTTTGGGATACAGCCAGACACCACCTTATTTTCTATTGCTGCTTGGCTTCATTACTCGCAAACATCTTTTTATTGTCTCTTACCCAAATTTTTCCATTTTCATCATTTGCGTTTTTTTTTTTTTTTTTCACATTACCACTAGCTTTAATTGGAAGTGATTTGAAATAAAAAGGAAAGAATTTCCGTTGAATTTTGGTTACATTTTTTTATTATTATCCAATTTAGTAATAGTTATAAATATCTTTTGCAGCATGGGAAAAAAATTTGGATTAAAAAAATATTGTAGTAGGAGACTAAAAAGTTTCTTATGGACGATCAAGTATGTGCAAGCTATAAGCTTTTTAGGTTTTTGAATATTTATTAGGCAAAAGTTTCATATGGCGTTCTAAAATTTGTAAAGGTGAGACAAACATTTTATAATATTTAAAAGCTTGCCACAAAACTCCTAATAACTTTGTCAGGCCCAAAAGTTTTATTTATTTATAAAAAAAATTTGTTCTAGAAATGAAAAGAAAAAAGTGAATTTCCTTTCAAAGTGGGATCGTCGTATGCAAGAATAACATTGTCCATGCATTTTCTTATTTAAAAAAACCCTACAAAAATTCTCATGCCTTTCTAGTGTAGTACGCATTAATACAATTTCTTTCTTACAAGTGAAAAAACCACAAAGAGGCAAACTCATGGTTCTATTATTTTTTTTCCTTCCCTTTTTTGGACCCATTAAACGTGACAATTAAAAAACATATACATATAGAAAAACAACCCATTTTCTTAGCAAATTGATAGTTAAAGAATTAGTTAAAGTTCCTTTTTTGTGGGTGTAAAAATAATAAATTATATATTCTTTTTTTGGTCTGATTTATAATATACTTTTAAAGTAGTGGCATGGTGTTCTTGCTTTATTGTTAAAGCATCATCATAATCATCATCATCATCATCATCATCATTTTGTGGTGCTCTCTTTGCCCCATTATTTTCGAAGAGAGAATTATACTTACTTTTTCAATTTGCTAAATAGGTACTTTCAGTGCACGTGTAGTTGGAATAATGCTTTAAATAATGTCCGATTTGAAAGTGTTCGATTTTTCTCATCACCTCCCACATGAAAATTAACATCATAGGAGCAATTCCTTGTATTGGAACATACTAATCTTTGATATGACAAATTCAATCATGCTCTCTATGATTTTGTTATAACATTATCCACAAACTATTTTTGAGATGATCAGCTTGTGATTTCTAGGATTACAGTGTCAATTTTTTAGTGATAGAAAATCAATGTTCTATTGTGTGTGTGTGTGTGTGTGTATATATATATATATATATGATAGGAAAAATGACGGATGAAACTTATGTAACCAAATAAATTTTCAGTTATATTCAAAGAAGTTTTGAATCTAATTTGGTAAAATTTTCTGTTTGCTTACAAATGCATGGACCAGTGAACCAAGGTCTGGCTACCCTTGCATTCTTTGGAGTTGGGGTAAACCTGGTGCTGTTTTTGACTAGGGTTCTACAGCAAGACAATGCAAGTGCTGCTAACAATGTCAGCAAATGGACTGGGACTGTTTACATTTTCTCTCTGGTGGGGGCTTTCCTCAGTGATTCCTACTGGGGTCGGTTCAAAACTTGTGCCATCTTTCAGCTCATCCTAGTCTTAGTAAGTATCCCTAGCTCCGACCTTTTCAAATAGTCCAATTCAATCCAATCCAATCCATTTCTTCATTTTAAATTGGCTCTTACACTCATTATATGCTGAATTATCCGTCTTTGTGATAGGGTTTGGCGATATTATCGTTGGCAACAAACCTCTTTTTGCTCAAACCTAAAGGTTGTGGTGAAGATTCAGCTCCATGCGGAAGCCATTCAAGTGTGGAGATTGGATTGTTTTACCTCTCTATCTACCTAATTGCAATAGGTTATGGAGGGTATCAACCAAACATT
Source organism: Ziziphus jujuba (assembly GCF_031755915.1). Lineage (NCBI taxonomy): Eukaryota > Viridiplantae > Streptophyta > Magnoliopsida > Rosales > Rhamnaceae > Ziziphus > Ziziphus jujuba. Next base: position 14,828,239 of record NC_083384.1, read on the forward strand.
GCCACATTTGGTGCTGACCAGTTTGATGAAGAAAATCCCAGAGAGGGACACTCAAAAGTGGCATTTTTCAGCTACTTCTACTTGGCTCTGAACCTTGGGTCCCTCTTCTCCAACACCATATTGGTTTATTTTGAAGATGAAGGGAAGTGGGCTCTGGGGTTCTGGGCATCCACGGCCTCTGCATTTGCAGGGTTGATCATGTTTCTTGGTGGATTCATAAGGTACAGACACTTCAATGCAAGTGGAAACCCACTCTCCAGGTTCTGCCAAGTTATAGTTGCAGCAATGAAGAAATGGAAGGTGGATCTGTCACCCGGTGAAGATGATTTATATGATGAAGATGCAAAGGAGTCCTCCAATAATGGCAACAGAAAGTTACTGCACACCCATGGTTTCAAGTAAGCTTAAAAAAACCCATCATTTCTTTCCCTCATTTCTTGGGTTTTTTTTTTTTTTTTTTTTTTTTTTAAGAAACAAATTAACTACAATGCTGAACTAAACTTGAAATAATCTGACAGTTTTAAAATTTAACTACATGTTAATACATTTATGTTTGTCTATTTTGCAGGTTTTTGGACAGAGCAGCATATATTTCGTCAAGGGATTTAGATTGCCAAAAGCAGGGCCTTCGAAACCTTTGGCGTCTCTGTCCTATTACACAAGTTGAAGAAGTTAAATGCATTTTGAGATTGCTCCCAATTTGGCTTTGCACCATTATATACTCAGTGGTTTTCACACAGATGGCTTCTCTTTTTGTTGAGCAAGGTGCTGCCATGAAAACTGTGGTTTCCAGCTTCCGGATTCCACCCGCTAGCATGTCTAGCTTTGATATTCTGAGTGTGGCAGCTTTCATTTTCCTTTACCGTAGAATTCTTGACCCATTTGTGAGTAGGTTCAAAAAATCAAGCTCCACAGGGCTTACAGAACTTCAACGGATGGGAATTGGCCTTGTCATAGCAATACTGGCAATGGTTTCTGCAGGAATCGTCGAGTGCTACAGACTCAAGTATGCCAACAAGGATTGCATTCATTGCGAAGGATCTAGCTCATTGAGCATCTTCTGGCAAGTCCCTCAGTATGCATTTATAGGAGCATCTGAAGTATTCATGTATGTAGGTCAATTGGAATTCTTTAATGCACAGACACCAGACGGTTTGAAGAGCTTTGGAAGTGCCCTTTGCATGACATCGATCTCGTTGGGTAATTATGTGAGCAGCTTGCTTGTCAGCATAGTTATGAAGATCTCGACTGAGGATAACATGCCAGGATGGATCCCCGGAAATCTAAACAGAGGTCACCTAGACAGATTCTACTTCCTCTTAGCCGCCCTGACGTCAATTGATTTAGCTGTCTACATTGTATGCGCAAAATGGTACAAGAGTATAGAGTTTGAAGGGAAAAGTGATGAAAATGGTATACCTGAAAACTGCAAAGTCTAACCTATACCAAAAACATCAGCCACACATGTTAAATCCTATGGCAGCAAACCTTATATAAATAAGAGAAATGGGGTAGGCAAAAAAAAACAAAAAGAGAGTTGCGCTTGAAGAAAAAACAGAAGGGGAAGGTGTAAGGAGAAGCCCTTTTTTTTCCGCTCAACACTCTTGCTGCCATTTCTCTGTTTCTACATCATCTGACATATCATTTTTTTCCGACTACTAGGCTGTGGTTAGAGCTGAGTTGAGTTGAAGTGTGTTTCAAGAGGTGGATAACTTGATGGGTTTTAGGTCTCTGTATCTTTCCTCTACCTTATTCTCATTTCAAGGTTCTAATGCTAGCCATAGCATTTAACATGTGCTTTCTAGGGAAAATATATTGCAAACTTCTTTGTAAGAGTACTACTCTGTATGACAATAGTGGAAGCAACCCTTCCCCCTAAATGTTTGATTTTCACTGAAACAAGTCAATGTATACCAAATACCAACACCAGGTGGGCAAATAGACGCATAACATAAATAACCATGTTCCCTATGAGATGCTAAATAAGTAGGAAAATTTGCCAACAATGAGATTGTGTTTTTAAACATCTCAGTGATTTATCTTTCTCTTAACCCTTTTAATAAAAGCACAATCTACCAAGCCAAATAACCACTTTCTAAACAGGTGTCAGCCACAAAGAAAACAAATAAAACATTTAACTGAATGATTCAACCTACAAACTCTAATCCCACAATAGAAAGAACTATGAAACTGATAAAAAGATTACAGCTAGCACCATGCATTATGACAAGTTTTACATGAGAAGATGAGAAGGAAACCGCCCTTATATCTAACTACCTTACACAGTGTAGACTTTAAACAATGTTCACTGGATTTCAAGCTAACTGAGAATCTGATAATAGTCCATAAAATCTTTCCCAGCTAATTGAGAAGAGAGCAGACCGAGACAGTTTGTCACATGCATAGAGATAGGTACAACAAGCTCTACTGAAATAAATCATTATCATAAATGGGAAGAGAAACTAAAATGGACAAAATTAATAAGAAAAAAGGAAGTTAAAATTTCACAAACAGATGAAATTATGGCATATACAAGCAGAACTTAATCAACTGTTCTTCCAAACTTGAGAAAATTGGGAAAAAAAATGCTACGACCATGGGACGATTATGATTATTCAACACATTGCATATACAACAAAACAAAAACAAATCGTTAGAGAATGTAAGGGACACATTTGAAACATCAAAAATTCAATCAATGAGATAATTGTTACACATTGTTGGAATAATTCCTATAAATACTCAAAAAAGTTCAAAGTTTTAACACCCGTTAGAAGGAAAACCTATTAATCAAACTTGGCACAAAGATCATAAAGATTGTTACAAGTTAAAAGTAAAATAAATATATATATATATATATATATATATTCATTTTCATATTAGCCACTAACATATTAATTTCTACAAGCAAATAAAGATAACTCTTCACAAGTGCAAACTCAACGTCGGACCTTGCGCACTTGGATGTGATGAGTAGATTCTTCACGCCAGATTGGTTGTGCGCCACTTTGGACAAGAGTGACATGTTCTCCCTCTTTCAACAGACCCTTATCCTGAAATAGGAGACAGTTAGAAAAATAAGAAGACAATTTCAAGTGGAAAAAGTATTTAGGTATTGAAATAAATCAGTCACCGTTAATAGCTTGAGTGCTCTTGAAAATGTCTCCTCTGCATCATTTGAAAATTGCATATATATGGGAAGAACACCATGATAAAGTGCCAACCTCTGCTTAATCCTTTCTCTGCTAAGCCAAAAGTTCATGTAATATGAATGAATAAGAACTCTGACTTGCAAACCAATTCCGTCGTCTATAAGTAAAATTGTGTGCAAGATCATCTATGAAATTGACAGTTAAGCGAAAGAGCAATATGAATATAGAGCAAATTTGTCATAGGGTGGCCAAAACCATCCACTTGGCCACCGAAGAAATTTTAATCCAAAAATTTGTTCTCTAGCACTATTTCTGTGAATGATTCACACAATTGTAAAATATTATCATCTTTCCACATACAAAAAAACTACTAAATCCTGTCTGCTCAGCGGTTTTTATTACAGCCTTTGATTGTCAATCTTCCTGTATCAAAAGCTATAAATGTTCTCATTTATAACAAATTTGCAATGAAACGATTCCTAAATTAAAGTGGACAAGCATGAAAAAAGCTCTGTAGCCAGAAGATAAAGAAACACAGTGGAATCTTAATGATCAAGTAATGAAGCATTTATATCATTATTGCAAGCTACAAGAAACAATATATCACAGAATTGGAGATAGTTTTCCAGGCTAATGTATTTCATATCTATAAGCTGACATTCTTATGTACAAAAAGTTGTCCAAGCTCATATTCTCTCATCTCAAACTTCTGAACCTAGATATTAAAAATCGAAGAAAAGGACATATGATGTAGCTTTTCCTTTCATAATATATAGAAATATGTGAAACTAGAAAAATAATTATGCGGCCAAATTATATCACTTCTTAACATCTGTATAGAGCTCCATATTTTTGTTTCATGTCTAAGTTTTATATATTACATTAATTGGAACCATCATCTAAAACTGCTAATTTATCAGGAAAACAAGTCCTTGAAACCTTTGGGCCACATATAAATCAATTCACAATATTTGCCTACTGTCTTAATGCAATAAGTATAATTCAAAATCCACCATAGATGCACTAAGATGTTATTATATTTGTCCCGGTCAAAGAACAGACAAGTTGATTTATCTGAAATTTATACGCTATCTGACATTAGACTTACTCATTGGTGAAAGCAAAGATTGTCGAGCATGGACGGTAGTGACTTAAAAGTATAGCCATAGATCCTGTTCTTGTGAAAACGATTATGGGTGTATTGAGGGTGTTCGCCATAGTAGTGGCATGGAAAGCAAACATATCTCCCATATGGCTCTGTGGAAGTGTGCAAACAAAAAATCAGACAGAATGCAGTAGGCAGCAGACAGTAGTCAGACCAGCTGCAAATTGGGCTAAATGCTGTTCATAAAGCTTAAATATCACTCAGAAAAGATAAAATAATATGTGATTAATTCATACCTTATACAATCTCAATTGATTCGGATCAGCAGTCCTGATTGGTAGGCTTGATTCAGTCCTCAATGCCACATTTTGCATTACTTTGACAGCTTTCAATGGATACCTTGAATTATAATTTAAAAAATCAGCAAAAAACATTTTTAAGGAAAAAGAGTCATGGTGTGGCACGTATGTAACACAAACAGAGTAGCCATAGTGTGCCAACTAATTACCTTAAAATCGCTTGACCATAAATGAATAACAAAAAAAGATAATTGCACAGCCAAAAAAAGCCACATGTAATACATGTTGCAATGTATGGTAGCAAAAAAATCTAAAACCATGTGTCTTGCATCATTTTTTGGAACCCCAAAATGTCAGCGGAACAGCCTTGAGTGCTAAGCTTATAATGGAGACTGCTATTGACAAAATATACTAGAATTGTTATATTAATATAAATCGGAAAAGTGAAAAAGCTACCAATGTGAACCAGTTGACTTACTTGCCATGAGCAGTTTCCCCAGAAAGCATGACTGCATCCGCACCTTCTCGTACTGCTATTGCAATATCAGAGACTTCTGCCCTTGTTGGTGTTGGATGATTGATCATGCTTTCCAGCATGTTTGTTGCTACAATCACTGGTTTCTGCATACTGTAACACCTTCTTATGATGTCCTCCTGTTTAAGTGAAACATGAGAGTCTGCCACTTAACATCGAACAGGAAATAAATCCAACATTCTAAAGTTCAGGAATTTAAAGAGATCTGAAATAATCATTTGAAAACATGAAAATCCCGTGTGTAGAAGGCATAGCAATTCCATCTTCATTGCTTTGGTATGTAGATTACTATTAGATAATATGCCAATATTACTAGAGAAACAAAAGACACAATGTCATTCTAAACCCTGTTAACGTTGAAAGTTGCACAGATAATCATGCAAGTTTCTTAGACCATCATTTTGTTATCCTCTCACAGTATTCTAATCTCAACTTTTTCAAGAGAGTCTCCATAAGAAGCTTTGTGATTGTATCATTTCTTTAATACAAGATCAAGTATAATGTTACAGGTATCTACACCCTCAAAATGCTATAAACAGAACCTTAACAGAAATTTTAAGATGAATCTTTTAAGGGGAAAAAAATGTTAAAAGGTCCACAATCCCAATAATAGAATAAAAGGTTGTTATAGCATTCCAAAGGCGTGAAAAGAGCACCAGCTTGATGTTAAATTCTAAATTTTGGTGAGAAAGAAAACCCTTGCACATATTTTATGGATATTTTAAATTTTCAAGCTTATCTATTTTTAAATCAATTATATTAGAAAGTCTACAACTAAAATTAAATCCAATTGCTTCATCGGTTGCTGCCATGCTGGTATCAACAGGACAATAAAACAATGTTAACATTATCAGAAAGATATTTAATCCACCACTTCCAAACAGAGTTAAGACTTACTTCAATATCAGTATTATTAAACAACAAGCCGTCGTGAAATTTTTGTGTACAGCTGAGTATCATGTCCCTAGCCTAACTAACAGTAAATAGTTGAGATAAAGCAGATCGTAAACTTTTACCTGCAATAAAGGAACTTCCTCAATTGGAAGTTCAGCTCCAAGGTCTCCACGAGCAACCATTGCCTATAAAGTCAAGGAAATAATCAAGATGAAAATAACATTATTGTCACACAACAAATAAAAGGTCCCAACAACTTTATTTCAACAAGTATTTATAGAAGAATTTACACCCAGTAGTTTGCACCTCAGTCAGCATCACTCAATAACCATAAAAGAATCATCACCATCACAAACTTAAGCTGGGAATATTATGGGGACAAATAATAATTACCATAATAAACAGGGACATATAAAACTGTCAATTGAATATGTTTATAAGCTTCCCTACATCAAGGAAGACAATAAACTATTATTTTAACCATTTTAGTTATGCATACCAATAATAGCTTCCATGAAATCCTGTCTAATGTTATTGCCCTAAATATTCAGTTTCAAACATAGCAATATTTCTAAGAGGACATATTTTTTCCTCAAGGACAAAAAGGGACAAAATGGAAAATAAACAAAATAAGAGAATACACAAAATTATAGAAGATGAAATTTTTTTTTTTTTACCCACTACCTTAACAAATCCTAGAACTAGAGGATGAGGAGGAAGAGAAAAAAAACCAGAATAACACACTTATTTTAAGAAAACGAAGAAGAAGCTAGAAAGCCCAAGAAAGTAGCCCGTTGAAGTTGCATGAGCCCTTCAACCAATATTAAAGTATTCAAATAAACAACTCTATATGAAGATGCATCATGAATTTTTCTACCATAGTAAATAAGCAGGATCAGAACTTCTAAACCAAGGTGTCAGTGGCGTCAATTTAAAACCTGAGGCATGAAGGTTACAAGCAATGAAAGAAAAAAAAAAACATAAGTCCATCTCTCCTTGTTCTTCCTAAGGTTAAAAATATAACATGCAAATAATTATGTAACACATCAAGAAATATTGAAACTAACCCCATCAGATGCTGAAATTATTGAATGAAGATTTCTGATAGAGTCTGCACTTTCAATTTTGACTATCACATGGATATCTGCATTGCACCCTACAAAAGAGGTTTGTAATAAATTACTTTTAAACAGATAAATTAAGGGGAAAATGCACATTACTGAATAAAATGATTGCTGGATTTTTAACAGAAAAAGATTAAACATTTACTCTGAAGATAATCTTTCAATTCATGGACCACTCTAGCATCTTTCACAAATGATACAGCATAAAAATCAACTTGGTTGTCCACCCCAAATTTGATATCTTCCCAGTCTTTGTCTGTACAAGAAACAGATACAGCAGACTTATATAATGAATATTGCACACCTCTTTAATATACAAAGAGAAAATATTCGAAGTCTCATATCATTACCAGCATCATCAAATTTACTGAAGATCACATTCACCTGTTATTGAAGGTAGTGTTGCACTTTTGCCACGCACATTTAAATGACGCCTTGATTTTAGTTCTCCACCATCAACCACCACACACTTCACCAAATCACTTGTCTTGGACTTAACTGCTAAAGACATCATTCCACCTAGCACAGAAAGGGATAACAATTCCTTATATCTCCAGACTAGCAATTTTAACTAAATAACACAAATAAATAGATAACTTCATAAAAAAACCTGGTCTTTACAAACTTTAAGCCATGTGAAGAAAGATCTACTTAAAAGCAGACAAGCTGAAAATATAACAGATTTTCAATGTTGCAAAGTTGACCATAGGGCGGCCATTCAGATTACTTGAAACACAAAAAGTCAATCATTCAAAAATGAAAAGTAGTAAGTGCGTTGAAAAAACCAATCACATCCAACAAGTGTCAAGTACACTCAATGACAACATAGCTTCATTTTTGCATAGCTAAACATATTCCAACATCTTTAGGTCAACAATACACAGGGTTAATATAAAACCAATCAAGTTCTTTAGTAACTTAGTACTAACCAGTGAATACACGTTAATGGTCATAAAAGGAAACAAATGGACAAGATGATCTAAACATTGGTACAATTTCTATAGACTAGTGTAACTGCATACTCAAGGTATGCCTTTAGTCCTCTTTCTTTTTACATGTCCAACAAGTGAATAACTTCCTTCTATATGCATAATCTTGAACTTCATATACATAATAGAACCTGTCTCAGATAGGGGGCAAAAACAATATATAGAAAACTCATGTGCCAATTTGGAATTTAGAAAAGGCAATCTTGCTTACCGTCAACCAATAATATGTCACCAACCTCCACATCATTCACAAAATCATCATAATTTACACTAACAGTATCTTCTGTGCTGACTCCTCTTTTGATTGTAAAATTGAATTCTTGTCCCTCGCGGAGTGTGATTGGTCGAGGTACATCTCCACTTCTAACCTCAGGACCCTACATGAAGAAATTGACTAAACTCATGGACTAATTACAACCACAGAAGCAAGTAGAAAAGGAAACACTTGACACACAGAAAAGCGGATGAGATGCTTCATGTGTATAAGAAACTGCAAACAAGCTAATTCAGTGTTTTTCAGTACACAATGAATATTCCTCATCAACTCATGGAAAGATTAATGGAGGTAAATATATTCTGGTTCACTCCAAAACATATAGTGAATTCTAAAATAAATTTAACTATAGATTAACAAGGTCTTAAAATATCACTGTGCTAAAAATTAGAGACCCTCTTTTAGAACAATTTTTATTTTAAGCAAAATCTAAACTGTAATGTTACAATCGTGTTATGATTTGGGGTGCTCTAAAGTAAAAATCATACACAACATGAAATGGTATAGAACATATAATAAAGAGACAACACACCTTGGTGTCCAACATTATGGCTATAACCTTGTCATCAAATTGAGAGTTGTACTCTTTAACAAGATCAATGGTTTTCTGGTGAGATGCATGATCCCCATGTGACATATTTAAACGTGCCACGTTCATTCCAGCTTCAGCCAGTTTCCATATCATTTCACGTGAGCTTGTGGAAGGACCAATTGTGCATACTATCTTAGTCTTTCTTCGGCCACTTGAATTTACCCTTAGCTGACCCTGAGTGTAGTTATTAGACTGAAGCTCAAAATGAGAGTTCAATGCGTCCTGAAAATGAACATTTCAAGGTTGCAGATTGTAAAAGAGGGAATAAGATAACAAAACAAAAACATAAAACCAAAGCAAAGAAAAAGCAAGGAATAATAGCCACACTTCAAGCAGAATTTCTTCACCGAAAAATCAGATTACATTAATCATAATAGGTGATCCTACATTTAAAACTTCCCTAGAATCATACACAAGATATGATATTCAAACTCCTATTTTTAAAAATATGTTCTCCTAGAGCAGTACTCTTCAATACCTTTGCTCATATCCTCTTCAGTTTCATATCTCCATGGCGGCTCTCTATCAGTTGCCTGAGACCAGATTAGAACTTAAGAAGGAATTGAAAACACTCTAGAACTTGGATTTCTCAGTGCTAAGTAATTTAATACGCCATTAGTAAGAAAAAAACAAACCAAAAACCAAACACGTTAACAAACAGCACCTAAAAGAAACTACAAGTTTAAACAGTTCTTTTTTACACACTGTTCAGTTTTCATCACCCTGAGAGCACAACCAACTCTAACAAGACCAATTCAGTTATCTAATTATAAAAAATCAACAAAAGTTCGAACTTAAAGCGAATTCTATGTCTCACAATCTCTAATTTATTTGATAAAGAATTTCAAGTGTGGAGCAGTTCTTTTTTTTTTTTTTTTTTTTTGGGTAATTAAAAAGAAAAGAACAAAGTAGTTGGAAAAAAGCTAGGAAAATATTAAAGAAACCATAGAAGCCCTCAATTAGGAAGCAGAGAGGACAAACAATAAAAAGCAAAGTACAAAAAAGTTCATGCCAGTTAAATTCACCAAAGTAACTCAAAAAAAAAAAAAAAAAGTTATAACAAGCAATATTAAAATGCAAGAAGCCAATACAGGCTCAACAACAGGATGAAATTTCGACCATTCAGCAATCCCCTATTCATTTCACCTTCGCTTCACTTTCTCAGCAACCAAACAGAACAGAATCATATCTAAGAGAGCAATAGATTTATAAATCCATTTGCATATAGGTTCTTAATAACCCCAGGAATTCAAACTTCGTATTTCTTCGAAACTCCACACACTTCTTCATTAAAAACCAATCAAAAAACAGCAAAGGTAACCTTTTTTTTTTTTTTTCACACCCCAGAAAATAAAAGGAAAAATAAAAAATAAAAAAACAAAGAAAATGAACATACAACGGCATCCAAAGGACCGTTTGGGGAGCTGAGCTCACCCATCTGGCTGTCCTCGGCGATCTTCATGGAAGTAATAGTAAAGGAATGCTTTTGTTGACATTGAGTTCTTCTTATGGGTCTGGATTGAAAAGCAAGAAAATCGACGAGGCTCTTGGAGGAAGAAAGACGTTCAGAACCTACGTCATATTTCATAGGAGACATTCTCGTGGGAATGTTTAAGGTCGCCATTAAAGAGAATTAGAGAGAGTGATTGGATGGGAAGAAAAACAGAAAAAAGGGCGAGAAAAAAGAAACAGAGAAGAAGCAGAGCAGATGCAGGGGAAAACAGAGAGATACAGAGAGAGACAAAGACAGGTATATATACGTGTGTGTGTTTGAGAGGCAGAGAGAGGGTCTTCAGCCTTTGGCTTTGGACAGTTTGGACTCTCTCTCTCTCTAAAATCATCTCCGAATCATTTGGCTCCAAATTTTCCATTCACATTTTTGTCTTCTTCTTCTTCTTCCTTTATTTTTCTCTTTTTTTCTCTTTGTATTTTCCCACTCTATTCTCTTTTTTTTCTTTATTATTGGTCAATATTTCCTTTTTTTATTGGAAAATTTATATTAAACACTTACTCTATTTATCAATTTTGTATAAATTTAAAAATTTGCAAAAATAACTTTTATTTTTAATATTTTTGTACATGATCTCTTTTTAAATTTTCATATAAATAATTTAAATGTGCAAAATATTAATTACAGTTTAATTGGTTAGCTTTTACTTAAGAATGTGATAAATTTTTTAATAAAAATAATATTTCAATGAAAATAATGTGTCAAAAAAAATTTTGTTTTTTTGTAATTTTTTAAGGTATAAAAATATTTTTTTTAACAAATTTGACAAAATAAAAAATCTATAATATGATACACTCACAACTTAGTTAGTTGTCTCTTTTTAAAAAAATCCAAAATCATTCAAATGTATATACATTTTCAATCTTATGTAAGGGAGTAAGAAATTTAATTATATTTTTCCAATTAATTATCATTAATAAAATACTACATTAGTGGGAATGCAAAGCGACAAGTCGCTGTGGCTTCCCCTACGTGGTCTAAGACAGCGACTCGTCGTTTCTGAACCTGGCGTTGGTTATATTTAAATATCTGTCAGCCCCACCTTTTTTTTTTTTTTTTTTTTTTTTTTCTCTCTCTCTCTTTTCGTCGGTTAATAATTCGACGTTAAACATTTCAGCATATTCTTTTTGCTTCGAGTGTACGGTCCAGAATATGACACGTGTCGCATGCAAGTGTAAGTTGACTTTTTTGTTTTTTGAAAACCACCATAGCTTTTAATAGTAAAAATGATACATTATTTAACAATTTAAATAATTATTAAAAAATATATTTTTAATTTAAAATTTTAAAATAAAAAAAATAATACATCAATGTTTTTTTTTTTTTAAACAATACATCAATGTTAACAATATATTATTAGTCATCATCACCATTTATGCTAAACAATAAAAATTCTTTCTTATTTATCAGTTTAGTTTACTAACTTGTGGTCCTTTATCTTTTTTTTAATATTTAATTGTACATAATTGGCCTATTAGTGAAAACTTGTTAGAGACATAAAATTAACTACAATCTTAAGAATTAAAAATAAAAAACAAAAACACTAAATTATATTTATTTTAAAATTATTTTTTGTTAAAATTTATAGTTATTTAAAATGTTTAGCTTGTTTGTAACCTTTTTGTAAAATAATACAAATTGAAAAATACTCAAAAAGATGTTTTCGGGTTAATTTTTGAAATATAGAATTTGAAAAAAAATTAGAAACAGTTTATGAAATATAAAAAGATTTAGAATACACTCAAAAACTCTTTTTTACATATATTTGGAAAATAGATAATATTTATCATTTTAAATTAAAAAATATTCATTTTGTATAGATATATACAATACTTAACATATATTTGATACAAATATAGATAATATTTATCTATTTTTAATAACAAAGGTTTTTTTTTCCTTTTATATATATATATATTATACTTTTACATTTACCAAATATTATTTTACCATTTTTATCATCACAAAAAATTTACCAAATATATTTTTAAATTCTAAAAATACAAAATACAATTTATCAATTTTATTTTTCAATTTGTAAAATAAAAAAAATAAAAAAAAATCTTTTTACAATTTAGTTTAAACTTTATACAGTCTCATATCTTCTAATTATCTAAAATATCTTTTTGTTAATTTTTTTTTTAAAAGATTTTTGGCTTTTCCAAACTCTATATATGTATATATATATATATATAATGTTTCTCCTTTCTCCAGTAGCCATTAAAGCAAGTTGATGGCATGATGCAATAGGTTCTCGCATACTTTTGAAGCCCACCACTGTCCCTTTATGTTGGTTTCTACTTTGAAAAAAAAAATTAAACATTGTTTTGTTTTCTATTATATTAAAAAAATAAAAAAATAAAAAGAAGAAGAATAAGATCAATGGCTGATGTTTTGTTTTCTATTATATTAAAAAAAAAAAATAAAAAAAAATAAGAAGAAGAAGAAGAAGAAGAAGAAGAAGATCAATGAAAACTTAATAATTGAGGTTTTAAATGAATAAAAGGGGTATTTTAGTATGCTTAATAGGTATAAAACTGCATAGAGTTATTTTGACATTACAATTAAAACCTTTCTTTGCAAAATTGATAGATTCCCTTAACTATTAAGCCAAAAAATTCTAACAATCACAAATATATGAAGTAAATAAATATATATAATTAAGTAATAAAAAAAACAACATTTTACAAAATGAAATTTGTTTTTTGCTCATTTTTTATAAGGTAGCTGATATCAATGAACATAAAGTTTGTATTGAAAATAATTAAAAAAGTATCAATTAATATGTATAACATGCTATATGCACATTTTTTTCGTTTAATAATAGTTTGAATCTCGCCGCCAATATATATAAAGCTTTGGTGTCAAAGCTGTGTTTGTATGGGTTTAAGTTGAGATTTAAAATGGCAATAATATTTGCTTTGTTACATTTTTAAATTTAAAAGCAATCTAATGATTGATAAACTAAATCATAATTTAAAACTATTAAAAAAATTTACATTAAAATGGGGACCAAAAAAAAAAAAATCCAATTTAGAACTATCACATTTGTCTGATAGAAACTTAATATATATTAAAAGTTGGAGTTATTTTGCAATATATAGATGCTAAATACATAATAATAGTTACCAATTTACCTTTAATATATACAGTTTAATTGAGTTATAGGTTATAGGCAGATGATGAATTCAAACAATTACGGTTTCCTTCTAAACTAGTGATGAAATGTGTCTATGTGTAGACATAAGCGATACGCTTTGTTGGCTTAAATTAAAACTAAAATTATGTTTTTTTTTTTTTTTTTTCATTGCAAACATAAATTTATTTAGATTTTTTTTTTCCCCAATATTAATATGTTTTACGTGTAAGCTTAAACATAGAGATTCAGACTACATATGGTCTCCATTTTCCAAAAATCTCCATCTTCAAGAAGTAGGATGATATGCCCATCATGGTCCATACAATTTTGCGTGGTGGTGAAAAAGCTGGTTTAATTCATTGTATCATGAACCTTTACTGATAGGGGTTCCCCTTTGTTTTGTTTTTTTTATTTTTTATTTTTTATTTATAATTTCATAATTGAGATGTGTTCTGGGAATAAGTAAAGTAGTTTTTGTTTCGGTACTTTCAAATGAATATTATTATTTATTTTTTTAAACAAATGCTACAAAAATTATTTTTAAGTATTCAACATAACGATAAAAGAATGTGATATCTCTTCTTCTTTGTTTTTTTTCTTTTTTTTTCTTTTTTTGCAAAAATGAAAATCACCTTCTTGATAAACATAATATTGCGTCTTTAAACCTATTAAAATATTAACAAATTCCAGTAAGATAATTATAAATTCTTAGTTCAATCATTGATCTGGCTAAAAATTCTCCTCTTTTTCATGTTGTAATAAAAAAAATATAACTTCTCAATTGATTATGGTATTAATAACAATTTAATTTGTCCTTAAAACATTTTTGGAACAATATCAACCATGAACTATTATTATTATTATTATTATTATTATTTGGTAAACACGATAATAGCACCATTCATTGGAAAACTTCTTTTAAAATTTAATAAAATTAAAGCGGTAAACTTTAAAAAAACAGAAAAAAAAAAAAAAACAATGATCATTGATAAACAAAAAAAAATGATCATTGATAATATAACTTATCTAAACTTTTTTTTGGGTATTAAATTTACATTATTATAATTAAATATATAATTTAATTTCTCAAAAAATATTTATTTTAATATATTTATACTCCAAACACATATAAAATGGCTTTTTTTTTCTTTTTCTTTTTTTCTTTTGCTAACAGAAATCACTATAAAAAAATAATCATTAGATTCATAAAAATTATGTCACCATCAAACTTTCTAAAAAAAGAAAATTTGATAATCTGCCCATATGAATATATTTCTCCTAAATATGTCAAACTCAAAATTTCAAATTGTTATAAAAACTCATATAAAACTTTTCAGGCATGTCTGGATTATGAAATAAACATAATAATAGAATTTCTATTCCATAAATTTTATTTTTTTCTATATTTGGTAAAATTTTGAATTTGACAATAGTTATTCCATAGAAATAGATATAGTTCCATTTAAAAAAATAGCAATTCCTTATTAAAACCTCATAATTTCTATTCCTATGTTTTAATTTGGATAAACTTTAAAATATCACTATAACATTTAAATTTAAATTGATTATCACATACTAAAAATATATAAATAAATATAAATTTTAATTTAATTAATTTTTATCAAATTTGAATTTTTTTAGAAAAAAAAATATTTATAAAGCTTAAATCTTAATTTTAAGTCAATATTTTTACCAAATATATAAATAAGAACTATCAATCATTTTTCTATTTTCTATTCCTATGAATAATTATTCCTCTTTTTAAAGGAATACGTATTCTGTATATCAAACGTAGCCTTGATTCCTTTAGCATTTTTATTTATTTATTTCTTTTGTATTTTTTTCTTTGTTACCACAACCGAGTTTAAAACTCAAAGTGGATCAAGAAATGAGAATAATAACCTGAACGTTAAAAAATAATATGATATTATAATATTTTTATAGTATTATACGTGTTTTTTTATTTTTATCTAATAGATTTGGGTTTAGGGATGAAGGAATAAAAATATATATTTTTATTATTATATATTTTTATGACATAAAATGTATTTGGATATATATATATATATATATATTGTTTTTTATTTAAATATATTTTAAATATTTTTACATATATAAATATGGTTATATAGAAATTAATAAAGATATCTTTTTATTTGGACATAAAAAATATAGTATCATAAATAATAATTGTTAAACATAGCAAAATAAGATTTATTTTTATATATAATAAATTTGTTTTTAGGAATGAAGGAATAAAAATATACATTTTTATTAATATTATTAACAATCTATATTATATATAAAAATAAGATAGTCTGTATAAAAATTTGAACATGTATCATCAGATGAATACTTAAGTTTCCCTGCAAAAACATAAAATAAAAAAATCATTAATTATTTTTAAGTTGTCAAATAACCATAATGAGATTCAATCATATAAAAAATATATATTTGATTTTATTTATTTTTGGTGAAATTGACTATGAAATTAATAGAATGAATATTTGGTTATGAATTTTCATATAGAACATTGATTGATATTGTATATATTTTTTATTTTATTTATTTTTGGTAAAATTGATTGTGAAAATAATGGAATAAATATTTGATTATAGATATCTAATATAGAAAATCGATTGATATTGTATATATTTAATTTTATTTAGTTTTGGTAAAATTGATTGTGAAAATTATAGAATGAATATTTGATTGTGGACATTTTATATAGAAAATCAATTGATATTGTATATGACAATAATATATATATATATATATATATATATAATATTTTATATAACAATCACTATGATAAGATTATTTGTAGCTATTTAATTAAGCATTATATGGAAAATAATAAAGATACATATAATTTTGCCATTAAAAAAATTACATAAATAATGTTTTATCTTATTAATGGAAAAAAAAAAGATAATTTATATAAAAATTCTGACACTTGTTATCATATGGGCACTTAAGTTTCGCTCCAAAATCATAAAAAGAAGAAGAAGAAGAAATATTTTAATTATTATTAGGTTGTTAAACAAGCATAATAAGATTCTATCATATCAAATACATATATATATATATATATATTTGATTTTATTTATTTTTGATAAAATTGACTATAAAATTAATGAAATGAATATTTAATTATGAATATTTCATATAAAAAAAGAATATTATCACCATTAGTCCCTAAACTATATAATCAATATCACTTTAATCTTTAAACTTATTTTTTTGACAATTTCATCCTCAAACTAACTTTAACAATTTACAGGTCTCTAAACTCTATAAACAGTATTACTTCAGTTCTTAAACTTATTTTTTTGACAATTTCATCCTTGAACTAACTTTAATAATTTACCTTAGTCCCTGGGTTCTTTTCCATCCATTGGAACTACAAAACTTACATACTTTAAAAAGAGGGGGAAATAGATAATGAAAAAACCCTTAAATGTGAAACAAAATGTTTTGTTTTCGTATGCATATCGAAGAGATGATTCAATTTACTAAACCAACTATCATTAATGAAAAATCATTAATTCAATAATATAATTTTAAAAATGCAAAAACTATTCAAATGCCAATTTAATTAGAATTTGATTGAGAATTTGATTGGTGATCCTTATGTATTATTATGGTTGGCATTTATGCTTGGATAATTTTTTTCCTTTTTCATATTATTTTAAATCTCATTTATAACTAGCAAATTGAAAGTTTGAATAATAAAGGCAAGCTATTACTCTTCAATAAAAGAAAAAGTTTAAATTTCAACAATATTATAATTATTTTCAGTTCATTTTTTAGATTTGCAGAAAAAAAGAGGAGAAAATGGATAATCGAAAAAACTTTAAATGTCATTCATAATTGGCTCACATTTAAATCATGTGAGTTTCGCGGTTTCAAATGGATGGAAAAGGAAATGGAAAAGGGCCTAGGGACTAAGCAAATTGTTGAAGTTACTTTGAGAATAAAATTGTTAAAAAAAATAAATTTAAAAACTGAAGTGATACTAATTATATAGTTTAGGGATTAAGATGAATTGTTAAAGTTTATTTGAGGATGAAATTGTTAAAAAAATAAGTTTAAGGACTGAAATAATACTGATTATATAGTTTAGGAACTATTGGTAATAATATTCCTATAAAAATCGATTGATATTGTATATATTTGATTTTATTTAGTTTTGGTAAAATTGATTGTGAAAATAATGGAATAAATATTTGATTATGAATATTTCATATAAAAAATCGTTTGATATTTAATATATTTGATTTTATTTAGTTTTGATAAATTGATTGTGAAAATAATGGAATAAATATTTGATTGTGGATATCTCATATAAAAAATCAATTTATATTGTATATATTTGATTTTATTTAGTTTTGATAAAATTGATTGTGAAAATTATAGAATGACTATTTGATTGGGATATCTCATATAGAAAATAAATTAATATTATATATATTTGATTTTATTTAATTTTGGTAAAATTAATTGTGAAAATTATGAAATAAATATTTGATCGTGAACATTTTATATAAAAAAAATCAATTGATATTGTATATTACAATAATATATATATATATCTATATATATAATATTTTATATAACAATCATTATGATAAAATTATTTGTAGTTATTTGGGTAAACATTATATGGAAAATAATAAAGTTATACATAATTTTGCCATTAAATAAATTACATAAATAATGTTTTATTTTATTAATAAAAAAAAGTAAGATAATCTGTATAAAAATTTTGACACGAGTTATCATATGGATACTTAAATTTCCCTCTGAAATCATAAAAAAAAAAAATCATTAATTATTATTAGGATGTCAAACAACCATAATGAGATCCTATCATATCAAAAATAAATATTTTGAATTTATTTATTTTCGAAAAAAATTGATTGTGAAATTAATGGAATAAATATTTGATTATGAATATTTCATATAGAAAATTAATTGATATTGTATATATTTGATTTTATTTAGTTTTACTAAAATTGATTGTGAACATAATGGAATAAATATTTGATTGTGGATATTTCATATAAAAAATAGATTGATATTGTCTATATTTGATTTTATTTAGTTTTGGTAAAATTGATTGTGAAAAATATGGAGTGAAATTTGATTGTAGACATTTCATATGTGAAAAATAATAAAGATATGCACAATTTTGCCCCCCAAAAAAAAAAAACTACGTAAATAATGTTTTATTTTAATAATAGAAAAAAATTGAAATATTGTTTTTAGAATATAACTATTAAATATGGTAAAGTAGGATTTCTATTCAAAACATATTATTTGATCTTATTTTATTTATTAAATAAGTTAAATATATTTGGTTATAAATTAATAAGCACTGTCTTTAGGTTGTTTAAAATTTTGGTGTTCCATATTTTTGTTATTAGTATTTTATATTATTTTATTTTGGATTTTTTATTCTTTCATATTTAAATTTAAATTAGTAAGGTTTTTTATTTTTATTTTTTTTATTGCTTAATTTTAATTTATTTTTTTATTGGATTGATCCTCATCACGATTATCCGAATCATGAGCATGGAAATGAACTATGCTACAAATTTTTCATTAAAGATGATGAATTTCATAATAAAGTTGATAATGCTGAAT